>NC_053390.1:239870718-240002554 GCF_905171765.1 Bufo bufo
TTATCTTTTTTTAACATGTTAGAATAATAGCAACGTCTTTGGTACAAAAAGTGTCCAAAAAAGTATATAGAATATACAATGATCATGCTATATTTCAGCTTCTTTAAAGTAGTTACCTTTTTGAGAACAGCTTAGCAGTTAGCACACTCTTGGCATTCTCTAAACCAACTTCACAGTCTTGAAGGATTTTTCTAATTATACAGAACAGTTATCAACTGCTTTTTCTTGACTCTCCATTTCAAATCACCCCAGACCATCTAAAGTGACCCGATAATGACCCAAAACATAAATCAGATTAAATGGCATGTCATTGAAGAATGCTGTGGAAGCAATTGTTTTTTAATATATTTTTAGTTTTCTATATATTTTTTTTTGCAGGAACATACAAACATACAAAATATGCATGGGGGGGGGGGGTGGACTTCACCTTTCTGGAACTCAAAGATATCCCTATTATTTTACCAACTTAATTCATTTAAGGGGACCAGTTTTTCTCATATAGGGGAGACACATTTTTCTTTATATATCACCATTTTGTAAGAATCCTAACTTGTTTAACAGCATAAATCCATTCATCCACACTATGAGCCAACAAGAACATTCATTTTCTAGCAATGGTCAAATGGTTTGAGTATCATTTATTTACCTTGGAATCAGTAACCTGACTCACACTACCCAGAATGTAAGTACACAATGAGGTTTAAAATTGCAATTTCTAATTACAATCCATTCTAATCCAGTACAGTGAAGACTGGAAAGCTGGCTGCTGTGCTTGGCTGTGGATTTCTCCTAGGCTGTTTCATTCACTTCTTGGTAGAGGCAGCCATGTTCAGAGGGTCCTTTAAGTCTCCACTCCCACCTCCTAGACTCCATCTCCATCCTCTAAAGAAGGTGGACTTAATATGTAATGGCCCTCTCTGTGTCTGGAGCCCTTCGGATCCCCAGCTTCAGCTGTATGCCAGGTGGGTGGGCATGTGCAAAACATTGTCAGTAGCTGCATAATAACTGCGTCTCCCATGACTGAAATGTGGTAGCACCCTAGTTGGTCGCCTACCCTTCTTATGACTATTCTGTCAGGCGCTGTGCTATAGTAGACTGTGTGCTTTGCTATAGTAGACTGTGGTGTGGCAGGCCCTGAATAAATCTCTAAAGGTTCAGGCCCAGTACATCCATTATGGCTGCTATTGCAGTAGTTATATCCCTTCTTGTACCTCTATTCAAATCAAAATAATTCAACAACCCAACATTTTTCTGGTATTTTTGCACTGGTTTATAATAAAGACGTTTAATCCAAGTAATAAATATCTAGCCCAAACAAAACCTTTCTAAAATAACCCAAAGAAACTTCCACTCCAAAGGCTTGTTAGCATCTAAGGACAGTATAGAGTAGGGCCTCGACTAGTGATGGACGAACATTGGCCGGGACTGTTTGTGAAGGCGCGTTCGCGATCAAATGTTCACGAACCACGCGTTTGTTGCGGGCCCCATTCACTTTAATGGCAGGCGAACCTGAAAAACCTTCAGGTCATATTTGCAGCCACCAAATAGTTATTAGTGCACAAATAGTCCCACAACATGGACAGTGACATACCACAGTGGGATCATTGGCAAAATTTTAGGCCACGGGAGTACAGGCAGTCACAGAAAATAATGCACTATAATAATAGATGCAAGCATAAAATATGGACTAAGCCCTCATCTATTGATAAAATCTGAGACACTTGGTCAATACATTTTGATCAAAACACATCTAAGCCCACCTACCAAGCGACAAGGTGGTCTCAGTTCAGGCGGGTCCTATGCTAAACCTGCCTATGCTGTTATGCATTTATGTTCAGGAGCGCAGACCCCGCACTTATAGTGTGTTGCTCCTAGTTACCTCCATGTGCAGCAGCAACCGGTGGGAGGAGGAGCACACACAACTATATGTACCACCTTAATCAAGGTAGCCTATTAGATAGGGGGGCAAAAAGTGCACATTAATACTACTCCCAAGATAGGAGCGTATTCACAAATGAAGGTGCCACTCCTTCAAGACAAGTTAAACAAATTCACGGAAAAGAAAAATATAAAACATCCTGCACGATATGATAATGAATGTTGCGGATGTACATGGCTACATTTATACAGTACAGAAAATAATGCACTATAATAATAGGTGCAAGCATAACATATGGACTAAGCCCTTCTCTATTGATAAAATCTGAGACACTTGGCCAATACATTTTGATCAAAACACATCTAAGCCCACCTACCAAGTGACAAGGTGGTCTAATAGGCGACCTTAATTAAGGTGGTACATATAGTTGTGTGTGCTCCTCCTCCCACCGGTTGCTGCTGCACATGGAGGTAACTAGGAGCAACACACTATATGTGTGGGGTCTGCTCTCCTGAACATAAATGCATAACGGCATAGGCAGGTTTAGCGTAGGACCTGCCTGAACTGAGACCACCTTGTCGCTAGGTAGGTGGACTTACGTAGATGTGTTTTGATCAAATGCATTGACCAAGTGTCTCAGATTTTATCAATAGAGTGAGGGCTCATATATTGTTATGCTTGCATCTATTATTACAGTGCATTTTTTTCTGTGACTGTATAAATGTAGGCATGTAAATCCGCAACATTCATTATCATATCGTGCAGGATGTTTTATTTTTATTTTTTTCTGTGATTTGTTTACGGGAGTACAGGCACCAAAAATTAGGCATTCACCTGACAATTGAACTTGTGATTATGTGGCTGGAGGCAGGGCCAGCTCCAGGTTCATGTGGGCCCTTGGGCGATAAAATCCAGTGGGCCCCCTTGAGGCATTTTTTTTGTACATTTACATGTCCCTCTGGCTCCCACATGGTATAATGACCACCAGTGGCCCCTATATAGTATAATGACCACTAGTGGCTCTTCACACAGTATAATGACCCCCAATACCCCAAACACAGTATAATGACCACCAGTGACCCCACACACAGTATAATGACCCCACAGTGGCCCTACATTCAGAATAACAACTCCAAGTCACCCCCCCCATTCAGAATAATGACCCCCCCAGTGGCCCCACACTGGGGTTATACTGTATTGAGGGGGCACTAGGGGTCATTATACTGTATGGTGGTCACTGGGGGTCATTATATTGAATGGGGGCTCTGGTGGTCATCATACTGAATGGAGGGTCATTGGGTATCATTATACTAAATGGGGGGCACTGGGGGTCATTATACTGTGTTAGGGGACCTCACAGTGTAATGGTGGCCCCCTCACGTAC
Source organism: Bufo bufo (assembly GCF_905171765.1). NCBI lineage: Eukaryota > Metazoa > Chordata > Amphibia > Anura > Bufonidae > Bufo > Bufo bufo. The sequence continues at coordinate 239,873,982 of NC_053390.1, forward strand.
CTATGATTGCTGGAGCGCAGGGGAGCCAGCGGTCCTGTCATTCACTAACCGCAGCTCCATGCGCTCCTTCTCTCCTCAAGCCCACTGCAGCAGTGAGACACACGTCATGATGTCACTGCTGGGCTGGGCCTGGAGGAAAGAAGGATCTGTGCAGTGATGTAGCTAGAACTGACTGGGCCCCACATAAAATTTTAGTACGACCCCAGTGGGTTTATATCACATTTTTCCTATCGGTTTGATGTAAACAAATGTGTAGCACTCCATGTGGCATGCACAGCACTATAAAGTGCCTTTTGCGCTGTGGCATTAAAAGAATTTTGATATCTCTGACTTTTAGTCTAAACAGACTGTCTATTAGGCCTAATGCACACAAACGTTTTTTTTCTTCCATCTACGGGCCGTTTTTTGCGTTCTGTATACGGTCCGTATAGGGAACCATTCATTTCAAAGGTTCCGCAAAAAATGCATACCGGTATGCATTCCGTTTCCGTATTTTCGCTTTTCCGTTCCGTTGAAAGATAGAACATGTCCTATTATTGCCTGCAAATCACGTTCCGTGCCTCCATTCAAGTCAATGGGTCAGAAAAAACAGAACACATACGGAAATGCATCTGTATGTCTTCCGTAACCATCTATTGAAAATTTTATGCCCAGCCCAATTTTTTCTATGTAATTACTGTATACTGTATATGGCATACGGAAAAATGGAAAGGAAAAATGGAACAGAAACGAAAACACAACAGAAACAAAAAACGGAACAACGGTTCCATGAAAAACTGACCGCAAAACACTGAAAAAGCCATATGGTCGTGTGCAATAAGCCTTACTCTGTAATTCCTCTAGCGCCGTTCTATGGAAACAGTAGATGTAAAGAGCACACCAAATGCTTTAAATAACTTCTTTATTAACTTCAACTTTTTTTCAAATATAACACTGCCACCTCCGCAGCAGATAGTCTATGTACAAAACACGTTTTGGATATCGCAAAATGGCGGAATGCAGTTAGCAGTAACTATTTGCAGATTGGTTGAGAATGATCTGGTATGGTTGTATGCAATTTGGAGTGAATGTCTCTACAGCTCCTGTCTCTGGTGAATAATGATTCTAGCAGCAGGAGCTGGGGGAATTCCCAGACAGGCTGTCTGTAAGACTGTCTGTGATTGGTGAAAACTGTTGCTGTGTGAGAAGCTGGCTGTGATTGGTCTAGACTTCTGCACAGCAACAACAGATTAACACTATGCTTTCTGCTGTTTCTGCTGTGTCACTAAGCCTACCTTACATTACAAAATGAATCTTAAAGGCATCTTTTTCTGCTTCTGTGAACACAAAATATAACAGTTCTATGACATCCAAAACATGATGTCACTGTAAATAACTCTGCTTTTGTCTTTAACACATAAACATAGAAACTGTATTAAGATTATTAGAAGTTTAGCTGTATACACATATAAGCTATACTAGCAATCTAGGACAGGTCTTAGCTGGCCAGCTACACTCCACGTTTTTGTATTTTGTAGAGTCTAGTAAAAAAAAAATGCATACGTTAACGTATATGTTTTTTTTACAATGGAACTGTATGGTGAGTTGACGCCACTGTACGGAATCAGTCTGAGGCATCTGTTAATGTAAACATTTTCGGTATGCATTAAATGGATGGCAAAACTGGGATGTGAACCCAGCCTTAGTGTCAGAATAAGCACCAGTACACAGCGGAGCAGAGGGGCGGAGAGGGGAGGCCACCATGTACTGACAGAGCGCTACCTGGTCCTGGTGGTCAGGGGCGAGGACTGTGTTTCCCAAGGATCATATATCTACTTGGAAATACAGGGCACAGTATAATACACTAGAATCTATATACTATAAATACACTGCTCAAAAAAATAAAGGGAACACTTAAACAACACAATGTAACTCCAAGTCAATCACACTTCTGTGAAATCAAACTGTCCACTTAGGAAGCAACACTGCGTGATAATCAATTTCACATGCTGTTGTGCAAATGGGATAGACAACAGGTGGAAATTATAGGCAATTAGCAAGACACCCCCAATAAAGGAGTGGTTCTGCAGGTGGTGACTACAGACCACTTCTCAGTTCCTATGCTTCCTGGCTGATGTTTTGGTCACTTTTGAATGCTGGCGGTGCTTTCACTCTAGTGGTAGCATGAGACGGAGTCTACAACCCACACAAGTGGCTGAGGTAGTGCAGCTTATCCAGGATGGCACATCAATGCGAGCTGTGGCAAGAAGGTTTGCTGTGTCTGTCAGCGTAGTGTCCAGAGCATGGAGGCACTACCAGGAGACAGGCCAGTACATCAGGAGACGTGGAGGAGGCCGTAGGAGGGCAACAACCCAGCAGCAGGACCGCTACCTCTGCCTTTGTGCAAGGAGGAACAGGAGGAGCACTGCCAGAGCCCTGCAAAATGACCTCCAGCAGGCCACAAATGTGCATGTGTCTGCTCAAACGGTCAAAAACAGACTCCATGAGGGTGATATGAGGGCCCAACGTCCACAGGTGGGGGTTGTGCTTACAGCCCAACACCGTGCAGGACGTTTGGCATTTGCCAGAGAACACCAAGATTGGCAAATTCGCCACTGGCGCCCTGTGCTCTTTCACAGATTAAAGCAGGTTCACACTGAGCACATGTGACAGACGTGACAGAGTCTTGAGACGCCGTGGAGAACGTTCTGCTGCCTGCAATATCCTCCAGCATGACTGGTTTGGCATTGGTCAGTAATGGTGTGGGGTGGCATTTCTTTGGAGGGCCGCACAGCCCTCCATGTGCTCACCAGAAGTAGCCTGACTGCCATTAGGTACCGAGATGAGATCCTCAGACCCCTTGTGAGACCATATGCTGGTGCGGTTGGCCCTGGGTTCTTCCTAATGCAAGACAATGCTAGACCTCATGTGGCTGGAGTGTGTCAGCAGGTCCTGCAAGACAAAGGCATTGATGCTATGGACTGGCCCGCCTGTTTCCCAGACCTGAATCCAATTGAGCACATCTGGGACATCATGTCTCGCTTTATCCACCAACGTCACGTTGCACCACAGACTGTCCAGGAGTTGGCAGATGCTTTAGTCCAGGTCTGGGAGGAGATCCCTGAGGAGACCGTCCGCCACCTCATCAGGAGCATGCACAGGCGTTGTAGGGAGGTCATACAGGCACATGGAGGCCACACACACTACTGAGCCTCATTTTGACTTGTATTAAGGACATTACATCAAAGTTGGATCAGCCTGTAGTGTGTTTTTCAACTTTAATATTGAGTGAGACTCAAATCCAGACCTCCATGGGTTGAAAAAGTTGTTTTCCATTTTTTTATTTTTGTGTGATTTTGTTGTCAGGGCAATTCAACTATGTAAAGAACAAAGTATTTCAGAAGAATATTTAATTAATTTCAGATCTAGGATGTGTTATTTTGTGTTCCCTTTATTTTTTTGAGCAGTGTATATTAGCCCTACCCCAAATAATAATACAACTTGGTGGTCATTTATTATATATAAATATTGTTGCAAGAAAATGTATGTGAACCCTTTGGAATGATATGGATTTCTGCACAAATTGGTCATAAAATGTGATCTTATCTTCATCTAAGTCACAACAATAGACAATCACAATCTGCTTAAACTAATAACCACACAAAGATTAAATGTTACCATGTTTTTATTGAACACACCATGTAAAACATTCACAGTGCAGGTGGAAAAAGTATGTGAACCCCCTAGACTCATGACATCTTCAAGAGCTAATTAGAGTGAGGTGTCAGCCAACTGGAGTCCAATCAATGAGATGAGATGGAGGTGTTGGTTAGAGTTGCCCCTGCCCTATAAAAAACACACACCAGTTTGGGTTTGCTTTGAACAACCGTAGGCAGGAGTCACTGATAAGTCACCATTTTTTGGCGCATATGGTTTCACCCTCAGTTTGGTACTTTTTCTGGGACTGAATTCGTCTGGAACTTCTGGGAATCGTCTGGAACTTCCGCAGGCCCTGGAAGATCCATATGTGTTCACAGGTCCTTGTTGAAGAAATATGTGAACCTGCGGAACCATCTCTTTGCCTCCTCCTCCTGTTTTGGTTGATGGTAATCTGGAGTTTTTAGATCTCTAGAATTCTCAATTCACGTGTTTTTCATGGTTCCCTTCAGTACCTGGTGCATTGGAGGGGATACGGTCCAAGGAAAGAATTGGGTTCAGCTATCGATGTTAACGCTAGCCGCCTTGTTAATGCCTTTTCACAGGGCACACCCGGATAAAGTTGGGCCTGGGTGTCCAGAGGTCACCCATAGAGGGGGGTACTATCGTTCTGAGACGATCTGTCAGAGTTGCTGCACGTGACTTGATCTGACTGTTTGTTTGGGTTTGAACAGAATCCCTTCTCCTATTAGGTGTAGTTAGTTTGTTTTGACTAGGTTCTCGAGTAACCCTCGGGTATTGAGGCCTTTTTCCACTCATCTCCTTCTCTGATTATGACAGATTATAAGCTCCTCTTAAATCCAACTTAGAAAACACCTTAGCACCAACAATCTGATCAAAAAGATCCGGAATCAAGGTAAGGGGATAAGGATCACAGACTGTAATGAGATTCAGTTTTCGGAAATTCTAGGCACGGTCTAAGGGATCCGTCCTTCTTCTTTACGAAAAAGAAGCCAGCGGCCATAGGAGACTTAGATGGTCTAATATGTCCCTTTGCCAAACTCTCAGCAATGTACTCCCGCATAGCTACTCTTTCGGGTTACATAGTTACATAGTTAATACAGTTGAAAAAAGACAAACGTCATCAAGTTCAACCAAGGGATAGGTGGGGACGCGAATCCCAGAAGGAAGTGAGACTCAGATTTCTACATGTTTTCATAAGCATTTATGTTTTTTACTTTCAAGAATTCATCTAAACCCTTTTTGAAACTGTCCACTGTTCCTGCTGTGACCATGTCCTGAGGAAGTCTATTCCACAGATTCACAGTTCTTACAGTAAAGAAGATTTGACGCTTCTGGAGACTGAACTTTTTCTTCTTCAGTCGGAGACAGTGCCTCCTTGTCTTTTGAGCACATTTTACATGGAACAGCTTTTCGCTGTACTTTTTGTATGGCCCATTTACCGTATTTTTCGCCCCATAAGACGCACTTTTTCCCCCCAAAAGTGGGGGGGAAATGCCCCTGCGTCTTATGAGGCGAATGCTGCCATTTTACATCACAGTCTGCGATGCTGCAGCATTGCAGACTGCTATGTATCAGCTGGAGGGGGAAGGGAGGAGGGGCCGGTGTCATACAAATGCGGCAGGGCGGTGCGGTCACTGTACTCCAGCCCCGCCGCTCTCTCACTGCTTTATTGCTTAAACATTTTATAATAATAGTTTTAATTGACGTTCCGATCCGATCCCTTGCGCCATCTGTACTACCGTACTTACTAATGTCCTGTAGCAGGCAGAGCAGGGCGGGCGGCCGGCCGGAAACTCACTGACGTCACGTGCCTGCACCGCCTACTTCATTCATAAAGTAGGCGGCGCAGGCACGTCATGTGATATCACTGAGTTCCGGCCGGCCGCCCTGCTCTGCCTGCTACAGGACTTTTAGTAAGTACGGTAGTACAGATGGGGCTGGGGATCAAAACGTCAATTAAAGCTATTATTATAAAATGTTTAGGCATTAAGGAAGTGAGGTGAGCGGTGGGGGCCGGAGTACAGTGACCGCACCGGCCCCGCTGCATTTGCATGACACCGGCCCCTCCCACAGGTTTAGCTATGTATATTAGGGCATTTGTGGATGCCACTATTATGGGGTGGGGGATATGTGGATGGCACTGTTATGGGTGGGGGATCTGTGGGTGACACATATATAGCAGTGCCATCCACAGATCACCCCCCCATAACAGTGCCATCCACAGATCCCCCATAACAGTGGCATCCACAGATCCCCCCCATAACAGTGCCATCCACAGATCCACCACCCATAACAGTGCCATCCACAGATCCCCCTCCATAACAGTATCATCCACAGATCACCCCCCCATAACAGTGCCATCCATAGATTACCCCCCATAACAGTGCCATCCACAGGTCACCCCCCCATAACAGTGCCATCCACAGATCCCCCCATAACAGTGCCATCCACAGATCCCCCCATAACAGTGCCATCCACAGATCCCCTCCATAATAGTGCGTCATCCACAGATCCCCCATAATAGTGTCATGCACAGACCACCATTAGTTTAAAACCCACCAAAAGCACACCTTTTGATTAAAAATTTTTTTTTCTTATTTTCCTCCTCAAAAACCTAGGTGCGTCTTATGGGCCGGTGCGTCTTATAGGGTGAAAAATACGGTATATACTTGTACAGGCTAATCATGTCCCCCCCTTAGACCTCTCTTCTCAAGACTAAATAAATTCAATTCTTTTAATCCTTCTTCACAACTAAGACCCTCCATGCCCCTTATCATTTTAAACGCTCTCCTCTGTACTTTTTCTAGCTGCAGTGCATCCTTTCTATGTACTGGTGCCCAGAACTGGACTGCGTATTCCAGATGAGGCCGCACCAGCGTTTTGTAAAGTGGTAGTATTAAATCCCTGCCTGCGAGTCCATGCCTCGTTTAATACATGACAATATCTGGTGGCCTTAGAAGCAGCTAATTGACATTGTATACTATAATTTAATCTACCATCCACAAGGACACCCAAATCCTTCTCTATAAGTGACTCCCTCAGGGTTGAGAAAGATTATATAACTGAGATTTTGGCAATTTTGCTCCAGGGATAAGATTGACCAGACAATCATACTCCAGGTGAGGGAGTAACTCCTGAGCTCCACCCTCCGAGAATACGTCCTAAAAATCGGAAAGAAACTGAGGTGACCACCCCCGAAATAGAGGCACTAAGACAGTTGTCCAGACAAAATTCACTCCAATTCCTGATTTGTCTTGTTTGCCAGTCAATGGTAGGGTTATGTTTTATCAACCATGGTAAACCCAGAACCATCGGAGCAGGCAAACCTTTCATAACAAAACAAGAAATAAACTCCACATGAGAATCACCCACCCTCAAATGAATATCCTGAACTATATGAGCTAGACATCTTTGCGAGAGGGGGGCGGAATCTATAGCAAGCACAGGTATCTCTTTGATTAATGCGGTAGTTTTAAAACCATGACTCTGAACAAACTGAAAATCAATAAGATTAACCCCTGCGCCACTGTCAACAAATACCTTTAACTCAAAATTTCCAGAGTCTACCACCACCATGGCTGGCAGGAGGAATCGGGTACTGCAAGTAGGATACAAATATGCCTGCTCTGACTCCCATTCACACTTCCAAGAGTAAGGGAGTTTTTATTTCCTTTGAAGGGATCCCCTAATGTTTTTCATTACCACTTCGAGGTTTAATAAAAGGGCACACATTAACAAAATGATCTTCTTTACCACAGAAGTAACACAGTCTATTCAGCTTCCTAAAATTCCTATTACCAGAGCAAGAAATAACCTGACCCAATTGCATAGGCTCCTCTCCAGCCCCTAATTCAGGTGTCAGAGTACCCCGAGGGACAGGAGGGACCAATTCCCCACCAGACAGCCCCCCTGCCCGAAGGGAACCCTGCATCTCTCCCTAAGACGTTTATCAATCCGTACGGCCAAAGACATGTCCGCCTCTAAGGAATCAGGTTTTTCATGAAATGCAAGGGCATATTTTAATCTCTCAGATAGCCCCTGACAGAATTGACTATGGAGTGCAGGATCATTCCACTTCGGGTCAGTCGCCCATCTTCTAAATTCAGCACAATACGACTCAGCAGTACGTTCTCCTTGGCACAAGCAACATAGATTCAGCCATGGAGACCCGGTCAGGGTCATCATAAATCAGGCCCAGGGCTCCGAAAAATACATCCACCGACCGGAGGGACTGAGAACCAGTCGGCAGAGAAAAAGCCCAGGACTGAGTGTCACCTTTTAACAGACAAATATTAATCCAACTCTCTGGTTTTTCGTCTCCAGGTGAAATCGGATGCAGACGAAAATACAATTTACAGGACTCCCTGAACCGGACAAAGTTATCACTTCCCCCGGAAAACCTAGGGAGAGCGACCTTAGGTTCAAGGCTGGACTGACTCCCACCAGCGGAGCCATGTAGCAGAAAATTCTTACACAGTGCAACTGAATTACGGAGGTCAGCTACCTCCCAAGTTAATTCCTGCATGCGATCAGCCAAAGCATCCATTTTGCACAGAACAAGGGAAACAAAATGACGGTAGTGGCGGGTTATAATGTCACAATAGGTAGGGAAGGGAACAGCAAACAGAAAGACAAACTAAACAACGGACTAGGCCCCACAAGCTAGGGAAAAACAAGGTAGAACTATAACCCGCAAAGGCTATAGGGAGACGGAGGAATAAATAGCCTCCCCAATGACCAAACAAACCACACCGAATAGGAGGTGGGATTCTGTTCAAACCCAAAACAAAACAAACTGTCAGATCGAGTCACGTGCAGCAACTCTGACAGATCGTCTCAGAACACCCACAGGGCAGAGGCGTGACAGATGCATTGCATCTTATAAAGGGAATACTCTAGAGCGCTTCCATTATGGAAGCGCTCACTAGTCTGCAGGAGGAGGGGGAGAAAAGCGCTGTGAGCGCTGTACAGTACTTACCCCTCCTCCTGCTCGCTCTTCCTGAGGCCCATGCTGCTGTGCCCTGGCCGCCTGCAGCGTCAGGACATACACAGCATACTCTGACCTGACGCTGAAGGAGGTCAGGTGACAGCAGCACAGGCCCTGGGAAGAGATTAGAGTTGGAAAGACAGCCTGACTGGGAGAGGAGTGGCAGAGCAGGAGAGGTAAGTTTGTTAAAGGGGTATTATCAACACGCCGTTTCATACTTACCTGCTCCCGGCGCTCTGTCCATTTCCTGGTTTCGGCACTCGGCAGGGGGCGGGCTCCATCTTGATTGAAGTCTTCTCCCGACCGGGCCGCGCGCTGGACTGAACGCGCACGCCGAGGCCGCGCATGCGCCCTGGTGACTTCTTTCTGGCAATTATACTATACTGGCCAGGAAGAAATTACCATAGCGCATGTGCGGCCTCGGCGTGCGCTTTCGGGACTGCGTGCGGCCGGCCAGGAGAAGAGAATAAGTCGTCTGCGCAAGCGCGGCAACCGCGATTCCTGAGAAGAGCGGTGGCCGTAACCAGGGGAGACGGAAGACAACAGTCAGGTAAGTACAAACCGGATTCCAAAAAAGTTGGGACACTATACAAATCGTGAATAAAAACTGAATGCAATGATGTGGAGGTGTCAACTTCTAATATTTTATTCAGAATAGAACATAAATCATGGAACAAAAGTTTAAACTGAGAAAATGTACAATTTTAAGGGAAAAATATGTTGAATCAGAATTTCATGGTGTCAACAAATCCCCAAAAAGTTGGGACAAGGCCAATTTTCAACCACTGTGTGGCATCTCCCCTTCTTCTTACAACACTCAACCGACGTCTGGGGACCGCGGAGACCAGTTTCTCAAGTTTAGAAATAGGAATGCTCTCCCATTCTTGTCTAATACAGGCCTCTAACTGTTCAATCGTCTTGGGCCTTCTTTGTTGCACCTTCCTCTTTATGATGCGCCAAATGTTCTCTATAGGTGAAAGATCTGGACTGCAGACTGGCCATTTCAGTACCCGGATCCTTCTCCTACGCAGCCATGATGTTGTGATTGATGCAGAATGTGGTCTGGCATTATCTTGTTAAGAAATGCAGGGTCATCCCTGAAAGAGATGACGTCTGGATGGGAGCATATGTTGTTCTAGAACCTGAATATATTTTTCTGCATTGAAGGTGCCTTTCCAGACATGCAAGCTGCCCATGCCATACGCACTCATGCAACCCCATACCATCAGAGATGCAGGCTTCTGAACTGAGCGTTGATAACAACTTGGATTGTCCTTGTCCTCTTTGGTCCGGATGACATGGCATCCCAGATTTCCAAAAAGAACTTCGAATCGTGACTCGTCTGACCACAGAACAGTCTTCCATTTTGCCACACTCCATTTTAAATGATCCCTGGCCCAGTGAAAACGCCTGAGCTTGTGGATCTTGCTTAGAAATGGCTTCTTCTTTGCACTGTAGAGTTTCAGCTGGCAACGGCGGATGGTGGATTGTGTTCACTGACAATGGTTTCTGGAAGTATTCCTGAGCCCATTCTGTGATTTCCTTTACAGTAGCATTCTTGTTTGTGGTGCAGTGTCGTTTAAGGGCCCGGAGATCACGGGCATCCAGTATGGTTTTACGGCCTTGACCCTTACGCACAGAGATTGTTCCAGATTCTCTGAATCTTCGGATGATGTTAAGCACAGTTGATGATGATACCGTGGGATGCGAAAGTTTGGGCAACCTTGTTAATCGTCATGATTTTCCTGTATAAATCGTTCGTTGTTACGATAAAAAATGTCAGTTAAATATATCATATAGGAGACACACACAGTGACATTTGAGAAGTGAAATGAAGTTTATTGGATTTACAGAAAGTGTGCTATAATTGTTTAAACAAAATTAAGCAGGTGCATAAATTTGGGCACCACAAAAAAGAAATGAAATCAATATTAGTAGATCCTCCTTTTGCAGAAATTACAGCCTCTAAACGCTTCCTGTAGGTTCCAATGAGAGTCTGGATTCTGGTTGAAGGTATTTTGGACCATTCCTCTTTACAAAACATCTTTAGTTCATTCAGGTTTGATGGCTTCCGAGCATGGACAGCTCTCTTTAAGTCACACCACAGATTTTCAATTATATTCAGGTCTGGGGACTGAGATGGCCATTCCTGAACGTTGTACTTGTTCCTCTGCATAAATGCCTTAGTGGATTTTGAGTAGTGTTTAGGGTCGTTGTCTTGTTGAAAGATCCAGCCCCGTCGCAGCTTCAGCTTTGTCATTGATTCCTGGACATTGGTCTCCAGAATCTGCTGATACTGAGTGGAATCCATGCGTCCCTCAACTTTGACAAGATTCCCAGTCCCTGCACTGGCTACACAGCCCCACAGCATGATGGAACCACCACCATATTTTACTGTAGGTAGGAGGTGTTTTCTTAGAATGCTGTGTTCTTTTTCCTCCATGCATAACACCCCTTGTTATGGCCAAATAACTCAATTTTAGTTTCATCAGTCCACAGCACCTTATTCCAAAATAAAGCTGGCTTATCCAAATGTGCTTTAGCCCTCCTCAAGCGGCACTTTTTGTGCTGTGGGCGGAGAAAAGGCTTCCTCTGCATCACTCTCGCATACAGCATCTCCTTGTGTAAAGTGCGCGAATGGTTTGAACGATGCACAGTGACTCCATCTGCAGCAAGATGATGTTGTAGGTCTTTGGTGCTGGTCTGTGGGTTGACTCTGACTGTTCTCACCATTCGTCGCTTCTGTCTATCCGAGATTTTTCTTGGTCTGCCACTTCGAGCCTTAACTTGAACTGAGCCTGTGGTCTTCCATTTCCTCAATATGTTCCTAACTGTGGAAACAGACAGCTGAAATCTCTGAGACAGCTTTCTGTATCCTTCCCCTAACCATGATGGTGAACAATCTTTGTCTTCAGGTCATTTGAGAGTTGTTTGAGACCCCCATGTTGCTACTCTTCAGAGAAAATTAAAAGAGGAGGGGAAACTTACAATTGACCCCCTTAAATACTCTTTCTCATAATTGGATTCACCTGTGTATGTAGGTCAGGGGTCACTGAGCTTACCAAGCCAATTTGAGTTCCAATAATTAGTTCTAAAGGTTTTTGGAATCAATAAAATGACAACAGTGCCCAAATTTAGGCACCTGCCTAATTTTGCTTAAACAATTATAGCACACTTTCTGTAAATCCAATAAACTTCATTTCACTTCTCAAATATCACTGTGTGTGTCTCCTATATGATATATTTAACTGACATTTTTTATCGTAAAAAACAACGATTTATACAGGAAAATCATGACGATTAACAAGGTTGCCCAAACTTTCGCATCCCACTGTAGATACAAAGTCTTTGCAATTTTTCGCTGGGTAACACCTTTCTGATATTGCTCCACTATCTTTCTGCGCAACATTGTGGGAATTGGTGATCCTCTACCCATCTTGGCTTCTGAGAGACACTGCCACTCTGAGAAACTCTTTTTATACCCAATCATGTTGCCAATTGACCTAATTAGTGTTAATTGGTCTTCCAGCTCTTCGTTATGCTCAAATTTACTTTTTCCAGCCTCTTATTGCTACTTGTCCCAACTTTTTTGGGATTTGTTGACACCGTGAAAATTGGAATCAACATATTTTTCCTTTAAAATGATACATTTACTCGAATTAAACGTTTGATCTGTCATCTACATTCTATTACAAATAAAATATTGACATTTGCCATCTCCACATCATTGCATTCAGTTTTTATTCACAATTTGTTTAGTGTCCCAACTTTTTTGGAATCCGGTTTGTATATGTTTATTTTCTTCTAAGGGGTGGGAATTAGTTAATTAAATATATTTAGAAAAATGATCACTGTTAAATCATTAACAGATTTAACAGTGATCATATAGATGAGAATACCCCTTTAATTTCTTTTATAGTCTAATCTGAGGTCTGATTGGGGGTCTGAAGGGTCTGATTAGGGGCCTGATTGGGGTTTGATTTGGGATCTGAAGGGTCTGATTAAGGGTCTGATTTGGGGCCTGAAGGGTCTGATTGGGGGTCTGAAGGGTCTGATTGGGGTTCTGATTGCTTCAGAGAGACTTCAGAGAGTAAGCAGCACTGAAGATGAGCTCTTGATTCCATTCAACATATACCTTGTAATGAGTAAATTGGAGGACATCACAAAAGCAAGAAACATACAGACAGAATGATTGAAGAACTAAAGACATGGACTAAAGAATTTTAAACAAGGACATCCAGACAAAAGAAAAGAAAAAAGCTTATGGAATAACAACAAGCAGACTGCTGCTGAAGAGACCCTTACCCTCAGACAGACAACTTCCAGAAATCCAGAGGAACAGAACACAAGCCCTTCCCAAGGTAAGGGCTCTCTGCCATAAAACTGCATAAACTGCATAAACTTGCTGATACACTATAATAAAAAGATAAAGATATGAACTAAGAAAAGTACTGTGACAATAGAAATGCAAAAGGAGATAGACAGGACTGAAGCCTCCGAGACAAAAGGCAGAGCCAGCAGGAGGTCTCATCTGGGGTTTGATATGGGGGTCTGATCTGAAAAGGTAAGGGGGTATTTTTTGTACTGGCACACTATCTGTGTAGTACCAGTATTTTCAGGGGGACTGTTTCTGCAGTATAGTATTGGAGCGGGGGGGGGGTTGTCGGGTCAGGGATGGGGTGTTGAGAAGTTGAGGATGATGGAAAAGTAGGAAAGTAAGATGTCTGTTTGTTAAACTCTGCAGAGACAAGACGCGGCTAAAAGAAAGCATCATGGCGGTCTAGTCTGAAAGGAGAAGATGAGGACAGAGAATATCTACTGTACATCAGAGGAGACATCACTGGATGTAAGAGGTACATATGTGGCACTGTCAGGGGTGGACTGAGAACCCTCAGGGCCCCACCCATGTTCTGCTGCAAGCCGCACACTTGTCCCACCTCCATGCCCCGCCTCCAGCCACACCCTACACAATCTTTAATAAGATTTCAAAGTTAAAGTGACACAAAAGGCACCCAGACCACTTCAGCTCATTGATGTGGTCTGGGTACAGTGTCACTTTTGCAAATCGAGCTGCAATGTTCTAGAGAAACTGCATTGTTTACGTTCCAGCAATAAGTCAGCCTCTAGTCGCTGGCAGCCACCTGAGGGCTTCCTGGAGTAAAACAGACCTTTGGTCTGGTATCTGACGCTGGACGTCCTCACACCCTGCATGATGACCTCCAGGGTCAAATTTTTCCCCATAGGAAAGCATTGATTTAACCGCCTCCGGACCGCCTAACGCAGGATCGCGTTCCGGAGGCGGCAGCGCTGCGCAGAGTCACGCATATACGCGTCATCTCGCGAGACGCGAGATTTCGCTCAAAGCCGGCCCGCGCATGCGCATCGCGGGCCGGCAAAAGTTAAAGAACAATTTCGTCACCAGCCTGCCAGCAACGATCATTGGCTGGCAGGCTGGCGATTTTCAAAAAAACGAATCACAAGCCATATAACAGATCATATTAGTAAATATGATCTGTTATATGGCTTGTCTGCTCCTCTGCTGGTCCTTTTCGTCGGTTGGATCCAGCAGAGGAGCAGACTTCACAGTGAGTAGCACCAACACCACACTTTAGCCCCAGATCACCCCCTGTACCCCAATTAACCCTTTGATCACCCCTTTGATCGCCCCTGTCAATCACTTAGTGAAAGACAAAAAGTGATCAGTGTAAACTGTCACTTTTTTTTTTCACTAGTATTGACTGTTAGGTTTTAGGATAGTTTAGGCCCCTTGGTTAGGTAGTTAGCGATCGGTTAGCGCCCAGCCCACCGCACCGCAGTCACTGATTCGCTGATTAGCGTATCGCTAATCAGCATTTGTACTTTTATAGTATCTGTAAGTGATCAAAACTGATCACGGTCAGATCTATAATAGTATTAGTGTCACTTTAGTTCGCCCTCCACCCAAAACGCAGTGTTTGCCCGATCAGGCCTGATCGGTCGCCCACACGTGCGTTCACCCACGCCCGCCCCACCGCAGTGAGAAAAAATTTATATTTTTTGATCACTGCACATTCACTTTACAAGCACTGCCAGGGCCGTCTTTGCCGCAGGGCAAAAGGGGCAGCTGCCCCGGGCCCAGTTGCTCCTGGGGGCCCAAGGGAGCTCCGTTTCCCGACTCCCATTCACTAGTGACTGCATCACTAGATTAAAACATTCGGGGCCTGGGCCCCTGATGTTTTGTCCCAGGCCCCGAATGTCCTGCCTGCCTGCTAGATACAACTGTATTGCCGTACATAGAACGGCAATACAAATGAATCTAATACACTGGGAAGAGGTGAAGGACCTGTGGTGACATCACAGGTCATGTGATCAGCAAAACAGGCTGTGATAGGATGACCTGGATGATGTCACCATCATGTGACCAGTGCAGGATTGGACCGGAGTGAAGAGGGGAAGGAGCCTAATGCTGATGTCTGTACATGAGGACTGGAGAGGTAAGTGAAGGGACAGGGAGAGGCAGAGCAATGCTGGGGGTTGTAGTTATTTAACTAGGATGTATGTTAGGGCTGAAGGGAGGGATGTTATTGACATGGAACTGTGTGCTTGAGGTGGTTGGGGGAGGGAGTGATGTTATTTACATGGGACTGTATGTTGAAAGTGGATGGTGGGGGGAATGATGTTTATGTACATGGGACTTAATGTTTAGGCTACGTTCACACTTGCGTTTGGGGATCCGCTTGTGAGATCCGTTTCAAGGCTCTCACAAGCAGCCCCAAATGCATCAGTTTAACCCCAATGCATTCTGAATGGATGCAGATCCATTCAGAATGCATTAGTTCGGCTCCGTACAACCCCCCGTTCCGTTTTGGAGGCGGACCCCAAAATGCTGCAAGCAGCGTTTTTGTGTCCGCATGGCCTTGCGGAGCCAAACGGATCCGTCCTGACTTACAATGTAAGTCAATGGGGACGGATCCCTTTGCATTGACACAAAATTGTGCAATTGTAAACAGATCCGTCCTTCATTGACTTTCAATGTAAGTCAGGACGGATCCGTATTGGGACTTAGAAATTCAAATCTAATACAAACAAATCGGTCCTGAACGGATGCATTTGTTTGTATTATCGGTGCGGATCCGTCCTGTACAAGTACAGGACAGATCCGCACGAACGCAAGTGTGAAAGTAGCCTTAGGGGGTGATGCTTACATGGGACTGTGCGTTGGAGGCGGCTGGGGAGGAGGTGATGTTATTTACATGGGACTGTAAGGTGGAGGGAGGATTATAACTGCAGGGGGCACTGCAGATCCAGGGGATATTATAGGCGGTCTTATTACTACTGGGGGCTCTATAGGAGGGTCTTATAGATCCGCCTTATTTCTACTAAGCGCACTATGGGGGCCTTATTACTACTGAGGGGTCTGTAGGGAGCTTTATTACCACTGGGGGAACAATAGGGGGCCTTATTTCTACTGGGGACTCTGTGAGGGTATTATTAATATGGGAGGGCTCTTCTAATAATGGGGGCATTGTTGATGAGCATTATCACGGTTGGGGCAGTGTTACTAATGAGGACACTCTAGAAGGGAATTACTATTGGTGGGACTATGAGTAGCACTATTACTATGGGGGGCAGTAATGTTTCTTCAGGATAGTATTTGGGGGTATTGGGAGGGGGGGGCAGGGGCGTAACTAAAGGATCATGGGCTCCGATGCAAGAGTTCAGCTTGGGCGCCCCTTCCCTCAGTGCTTTGTGTGTCTTCTTATGCGGCACAAGTGTCTTTGGGCCCCTTCATGCTCCTGGGTCCGGCTGCTACCTCTGCACCCCCTATAGCTACACCCCTGGGGGGGGGGGGGTACAGCAAGCAGCAGGATAACACTGTGGGGACTCCAGTTGAGGGATAATGATAGAATGTGAGGAAGCTAAGATGTCTGTGTGTCACACTCTGCAGAGACGAGGCGGCTGAGAGAAGTTGTCCAGACTGAGTGGAGAAGATGATGAGAGAGAAGATCTACAGAGAAGATGATGACAGAGAGGAGACGTCACCTGGAGGCCCTGGAAGTGACAGGTAAGTGCTGCTGTATAGCAAGTACAGCAAAGTGGGGGGGGGGGGATCCAGGGGGCCCAAGTAAATTCTTGCCCAGGGTCCAATCAACATTAAAGACGGCCCTGAGCACTGCGGCGATAAAAAAATCAGTTTTGATATTTTTTATCAACCGCAGCGGCCTCCGGTACTTCGCTAGCCTCCCCTTTGTAAGACAGGCTTGCTTTTTTCTTGGGTAGTCTCAGGGAATACCCCTAAATTTAGTAGTCCAAAATGTCAAACAGGGGGTATTCTTCTGAAGAGGCCTACAGGATTCTGACCCAGTCGGATGAGGAATGGGAACCCTCATCTGACGAATCTAGCGGGTCAGAATATGAACCTGTAGAAAGCAGTGGCTCTCTGACCCAAAGTTCGGACGAGGAGGTGGAGGTCCCTGATAACACCAGGCGTACCAGGCCCCGTGTCGCTAGACCACAGGTTATGCAGGATCCGCTTCAAGAGCAGCAGAGTGGGGCTGTCGCTGCCGGATCACGTGGTGAGGCATACACCAGCAGCGCAGCCCTCCCTGGACCTAGTACCAGCACTGCCGTACAACATGGTGACGTGGCGAGCACCAGAAGGGCAGTTGAAGCTGGTACGGTGGCACGTGCAATAGTTACCCCGTCACAGCCACCGCAAAGACAGGCCCGTAGAGCCCCTAGAATCCCTGAGGTGCTGGCAAACCCTGATTGGCAGTCACCAACTTCAGCCGCACCATTAGTTCCCCCTTTCACTGCCCAGTCTGGAGTTCGGGTTGAGACGGCTCATATCGGTTCGGCCCTGGGATTTTTTGAGCTGTTCTTGACTGCGGAGCTCTTGGACTTAGTCGTGGCAGAGACAAACCGGTATGCCACACAATTTATATCCGCCAACCCGGGAAGCTATTATGCCCAGCCTTTCCGGTGGAAACCAGTCCAAGTTTCCGAAATTAAAATTTTTCTGGGCCTTCTCCTCAACATGGGTCTAACTAAAAAGCATGAATTGCGGTCATATTGGTCCACGAACCCGATTCATCACATGCCCATCTTCTCTGCTGCTATGTCCAGGGCACGATTTGAGGCCATCCTCCATTTCCTGCATTTTAGCGACAACACCACCTCCCGTCCCAGAGGCCACCCAGCTTTTGACCGGCTCCACAAAATTCGGCCCCTCATAGACCACTTCAACCAGAAATTTGCAGATTTGTATACCCCCGAGCAAAACATCTGCGTAGACGAGTCCCTAATACATTTTACCGGGCGCCTTGGCTTCAAACAATACATCCCAAGCAAGCGTGCCCGGTATGGGGTCAAATTGTATAAGCTCTGTGAAAGGGCCACAGGCTATACCCACAAATTTCGGATCTATGAGGGAAAAGATCAGACCCTGGAGCCGGTCGGTTGCCCTGACTACCTGGGGAGCAGTGGGAAGACAGTCTGGGACTTGGTGTCGCCCTTATTTGGCAAGGGGTACCATCTTTATGTGGACAATTTCTACACAAGTGTGTCCCTCTTTAGGCATTTGTTTCTAGAACAGATTTGCGCCTGTGGCACCGCGCGAACTAGTCGCGTGGGCTTCCCCCAACGGCTCGTTACCACCCGTCTTGCAAGGGGGGAGAGGGCTGCCTTGTGTAACGAAGAACTGCTCGCGGTGAAATGGAGAGATAGCGTGACGTTTACATGCTCTCCTCCATTCACGCAGACACGACAATACAAATTGAGCGAGCAACCCGTGTCATTGAAAAGCCCCTCTCAGTCCACGACTATAATTTGCTCATGGGAGGGGTAGACCAGATGTTGTCAATGACCAGATGTTGTCTCCGTATTTAGTTTCCCGACGCACCAGACGCTGGTATAAGAAGGTGTCTATATTTAATTCAATTGGCTCTGTACAATAGTTTTGTTCTCTACAGTAAGGCTGGGAGAACAGGATCCTTCCTCAAATTCCAGGAAGAGATCATCGAGAACCTCCTGTATCCAGAAGGTTCCGTGGCCCCATCCACCAGTGTAGTTAGCCGTCTACACGAGCGACATTTCCCCAGTGTCGTTCCTGGTACCTCAACCCAACCGTCACCCCGAAAAAGATGTCGTGTCTGTAGCAGGAGAGGAATAAGGCGTGACACCCGCTATTTCTGTCCTGACTGTCCTGACCACACTGCCCTATGCTTTGGAGAGTGTTTCCGGAAGTACCACACACAGGTACACCTAGCATAGGGATTGCATCTCACAGGACAGGCACACAGGGCTATTAGGGCCCTTTTACTCACAGCTGCTGCAAACCTCTCCTTTCACCTGGAATAAAGTGCATAACGTACTTCGCCACATCTTTGGGCGATTTGCGCTTTGCACATTGTCCCATGGGGAAGGAGAGGTTTGTTCTATAAAGGTAAAAAAAAATAAACAAAAAAAAAATACCGGTAAGTAAAAAAGTTAACGTTCAGTTAAAAAAGTTAAAAAAAGTTTATATATTCTGTTCAAAAGTTAATAAATTTATTGCGTTGCGGCCTGGTTTTTTCTTTTTTGTTTTGTTTTTTTTACCTTCCAGGTGGACCAACCGATTGACTAGCTGCAGCACTGATGTGCATTCTGACAGAAGCATTGCACTGCTGTCAGATTACACGCAAGGAGATTTCTCCTCTGCAGTAAAAGATACGTTTGCCGAGGCATATGAGCTGAGGAGGTGGCGGTGTTCATATATAAAAAAAAAAATCCCGGCAAGGATTTATTCATCCACATCGATTGATGTGAATGGAGAAATCTGGTTTGCCAGGGCATACGAGCTAAGTGGGTATGGATGTTGGGCGGAGCTCCTATGTCCTGGCAGACGCCTTTCCCCTCCTTTTTCTTTTTTTGGCAGAGATTTTTTCATCCACATTGATCGATGCGAATGAAGAAATCTGTGCCGTTCATTTTTTTCTTTCAGCCCAGAGGCTGAACGGAAAAAAAAAATCTCATTACCCGTATGCTCAATACAGGGCCGTCTTTAATACTGATTGGACCCTGGGCAAAAATTTACTTGGGCCCCCTGGATCCCGCCTTCCCACACCTTAGCAGGCAATCACGCCCTCCACCACAATACACACACAAAAAATCCACACATCTGGTAGAGTACAGTGAATGACTGTAAATACTTCCAGTTCTGAAGACTCCAGCGGCTCAGGATCAGTGCTCTGGGCAGCTGGGCTCAGGCTGGAAGTGGGCACCGCTCTGCAGGAAGGAGACCAGGGCTCGGCTCACCCTAGTTTTACAGTGCACCCCAGCACCCCACAGTATGCAGTATAGCACCCTATAGTATACAGCACCACACAGAATGCAGTATAGCACCCCACACTATACAGTACCCCACAGTATATAGTAGAGCAGTATAGCAGCCCACAGTATACAGCACCCCACAGTACACTGCGTGCAGAATTATTAGGCAAATGAGTATTTTGACCACATCATCCTCTTTATGCATGTTGTCTTACTCCAAGCTGTATAGGCTCGAAAGCCTACTACCAATTAAGCATATTAGGTGATGTGCATCTCTGTAATGAGAAGGGGTGTGGTCTAATGACATCAACACCCTATATTAGGTGTGCATAATTATTAGGCAACTTCCTTTCCTTTGGCAAAATGGGTCAAAAGAAGGACTTGACAGGCTCAGAAAAGTCAAAAATAGTGAGATATCTTGCAGAGGGATGCAGCACTCTTAAAATTGCAAAGCTTCTGAAGCGTGATCATCGAACAATCAAGCGTTTCATTCAAAATAGTCAACAGGGTCGCAAGAAGCGTGTGGAAAAACCAAGGCGCAAAATAACTGCCCATGAACTGAGAAAAGTCAAGCGTGCAGCTGCCAAGATGCCACTTGCCACCAATTTGGCCATATTTCAGAGCTGCAACATCACTGGAGTGCCCAAAAGCACAAGGTGTGCAATACTCAGAGACATGGCCAAGGTAAGAAAGGCTGAAAGACGACCACCACTGAACAAGACACACAAGCTGAAACGTCAAGACTGGGCCAAGAAATATCTCAAGACTGATTTTTCTAAGGTTTTATGGACTGATGAAATGAGAGTGAGTCTTGATGGGCCAGATGGATGGGCCCGTGGCTGGATTGGTAAAGGGCAGAGAGCTCCAGTCCGACTCAGACGCCAGCAAGGTGGAGGTGGAGTACTGGTTTGGGCTGGTATCATCAAAGATAAGCTTGTGGGGCCTTTTCGGGTTGAGGATGGAGTCAAGCTCAACTCCCAGTCCTACTGCCAGTTTCTGGAAGACACCTTCTTCAAGCAGTGGTACAGGAAGAAGTCTGCATCCTTCAAGAAAAACATGATTTTCATGCAGGACAATGCTCCATCACACGCGTCCAAGTACTCCACAGCGTGGCTGGCAAGAATGGGTATAAAAGAAGAAAATCTAATGACATGGCCTCCTTGTTCACCTGATCTGAACCCCATTGAGAACCTGTGGTCCATCATCAAATGTGAGATTTACAAGGAGGGAAAACAGTACACCTCTCTGAACAGTGTCTGGGAGGCTGTGGTTGCTGCTGCACGCAATGTTGATGGTGAACAGATCAAAACACTGACAGAATCCATGGATGGCAGGCTTTTGAGTGTCCTTGCAAAGAAAGGTGGCTATATTGGTCACTGATTTGTTTTTGTTTTGTTTTTGAATGTCAGAAATGTATATTTGTGAATGTTGAGATGTTATATTGGTTTCACTGGTAAAAATAAATAATTGAAATGGGTATATATTTGTTTTTTGTTAAGTTGCCTAATAATTATGCACAGTAATAGTCACCTGCACACACAGATATCCCCCTAAAATAGCTAAAACTAAAAACAAACTAAAAACTACTTCCAAAAATATTCAGCTTTGATATTAATGAGTTTTTTGGGTTCATTGAGAACATGGTTGTTGTTCAATAATAAAATTAATCCTCAAAAATACAACTTGCCTAATAATTCTGCACTCCCTGTATACAATACAACACCTCACAGTATACAGTAGAGCAGTATAGCACCTCACCGTATACAGCACCCCAAACTATACACGATACAGCACCCCACACTATACAGCCCCCCACACTATACAGTACAGCAGTATAGCACTCCACAATATACAGCACCCACAGTATACAGTATACAGCCCCCCCACACTATACAGCCCCCACACTATACAGGCCCCCACAGTATACATGCCCCCACAGTATACAGCCCCCCACAGTATACAGCCCCCCACAGTATACAGGCCCCCACACTATACAGCACCCCACTATACAGTAGTTTACAGTATATTAGCATAACAGACCCTGTCACCTTTTTCTGATGTAATCTTCACAAAAAAAGCTCCACAGTTAAGGCAAACTTCTCCTGCAACACTCCTGGTAGGTCCTTGATGACCTCATAGCCATGTGACCAGTAATATTGCTAGGTTACTGGTCACATGGTGATGATGTCATCTAAGGTCCTAGAGAATCACAGCTCTCACAGTACGCTGCCTGGAGTGCCGGCAGGCATGGCATGGCAGCACCCCTGTGTAGCTGACAGCCTGACACCCGGGGCAGTGGCTAGCAGGGCTCAAGAGGCAGCTGCCTTGGGCCCCCCAGGAGCAACTGGGCCCTGAGCAGCTGCCCCTTTTGCCCCTTGTTAAAGACGGCCCTGGCTCAATATAAGGAGAATAGCAGAAACTCCTAATGCTGGGCATACATGTAATGATGCATGAAAGAAGACACCCCAAGGTATTCGCTGAGGGGCATATTGAGTCCATGAAAGATTTAAATTTTTGTCCCAAGTTAGCGGAAAGGGAGACTTTGTGAGAAAAAAAATCAAAAAAATCAATTTCCGCTAACTTGTGCAAAAAATTTTTTTTTTCTATGAACTCGCCATGCCCCTCATTGAATACCTTGGGGAAAAGACAACTTTTCCCATTTCTTTATACAAAGTGGTCTTTTGCCAAGATATTTCTCTCACCCAGCATGGGTATATGTAAAATGACACCCCAAAACACATTCCCCAACTTCTCCTGAATACGGAGATACCACATGTGTGACACTTTTTTGCAGCCTAGGTGGGCAAAGGGGCCCACATTCCAAAGAGCACCTTTCGGATTTCACCGGCCATTTTTTACAGAATTTGATTTCAAACTCCTTACCACACATTTGGGCCCCTAGAATGCCAGGGCAGTATAACTACCCCACAAGTGACCCCATTTTGGAAAGAAGACACCCCAAGGTATTCCGTGAGGGGCATGGCGAGTTCCTAGAATTTTTTATTTTTGTCACAAGTTAGTGGAAAATGATGATTTTTTTTTTTTCTTACAAAGTCTCATATTCCACTAACTTGTGACAAAAAATAAAAACTTCCATGAACTCACTATGCCCATCAGCGAATACCTTGGGGTGTCTTCTTTCCAAAATGGGGTTACTTGTGGGGTAGTTATACTGCCCTGGCATTCTAGGGGCCCAAATGTGTGGTAAGGAGTTGGAAATCAAATTCTGTAAAAAAAGGCCGTTGAAATCCGAAAGGTGCTCTTTGGAATGTGGGCCCCTTTGCCCACCTAGGCTGCAAAAAAGTGTCACACATATGGTATCTCCGTATTCAGGAGAAGTTGGGGAATGTGTTTTGGGGTGTCATTTTACATATACCCATGCTGGGTGAGAGAAATATCTTAGCAAAAGACAACTTTTCCTATTTTTTTTATACAAAGTTGTCTTTTGCCAACATATTTCTCTCACCCTAACTTGTGACAAAAAATAAAAAGTTCTATGAACTCACTATGCCCATCAACGAATACCTTAGGGTGTCTACTTTCCGAAATGGGGTCATTTGTGGGGTGTTTGTACTGTCTGGCCATTGTAGAACCTCAGGAAACATGACAGGTGCTCAGAAAGTCAGAGCTGCTTCAAAAAGCGGAAATTCACATTTTTGTACCATAGTTTGTAAACGCTATAACTTTTACCCAAACCATTTTTTTTTTACCCAAACATTTTTTTTTATCAAAGACATGTAGAACAATAAATTTAGAGCAAAATTTATATATGGATGTCATTTTTTTTGCAAAATTTTACAACTGAAAGTGAAAAATGTCATTTTTTTGCAAAAAAATCTTTAAATTTCGATTAATAACAAAAAAAGTAAAAATGTCAGCAGCAATGAAATACCACCAAATGAAAGCTCTATTAGTGAGAAGAAAAGGAGGTAAAATTCATTTGGGTGGTAAGTTGCATGACCGAGCAATAAACGGTGAAAGTAGGGTAGGTCAGAAGTGTAAAAAGTGGCCTGGTCTTTCAGGGTGTTTAAGCTATGAGGGCTGAAGTGGTTAATGCTCTCATATGGGGTGATCTAATCTCAGCGTCCATTAGTGAGCCTCTGTTAGAAGCAGTGTGGGCATAACTACTGTGAAAAGGGCACATATCTGGGCATAACTACTGTGAAAAGGGGGGAGGCCCTTCACAGTAGTTATTAATCCCTTTCAGCAGTCTCCCCTTTAGTGAATGGGGGACTGCTGAAAGGGGTTAATAACTACTGTGAAGGGCCTAGCCGTCTGGGCAACCCCACAGATCATCCCCCCACCTACCTTGTACTTGTTCCACTGATCCGCTACTTGCGGGCTACATGGGCTGCAGGACGGGATTGGCCACCGAAGGGACTGAACTCATTCCCGCGCAGCCCACAAGTAGCGGAACAATTACAAGAGGGGTGGGGAATAGCCAAATAAAAAAATATTTTGCACCAAAAGGTGTTATGGGGGATCTGTGCATGGCACTGTTGTGGGGGGATCTGTGGATGGCACTGTTATGGGGGGATCTGTGGATGGCACTGTTATGGGGGTCTGTGGATGGCACTGTTATGGGGGCTCTGTGGATGACACACTGTTGTGGGGGCTCTGTGGATGACACACTGTTATGGGGGCTCTGTGGATGACACACTGTTATGGGGGCTCTGTGGATGACACACTGTTATGGGGGCTCTGTGGATGACACACTGTTATGGGGGCTCTGTGGATGACACACTGTTATGGGGGCTCTGTGGATGACACACTGTTATGGGGGCTCTGTGGATGACACACTGTTGTGGGGGCTCTGTGGATGACACACTGTTATGGGGGCTCTGTGGATGACACACTGTTATGGGAGGCTCTGTGGATTACACACTGTTGTGGGGTGATGCTGCTGGAGGTACGAACGGGATGACGAACCGACGGAGACGCGACCGGAAGTGACGTCAGGCGCTGGATGCTGCAGAAGCAAGAACCGGGCGCCCTTCTGCTTGTAGGAGGGGGTTTAAATAGGGTAAGTGCGCCCCTCCCACAATTACAGGCTGCAAGCAGCCTTCAATACTTGTCCCAATACCCCAATAAAAAATAAAAAAAACATTGTTGGCTACCTCCTCCTCCTCGATTGCTGCCTCCACCTACAACACCACATTCACCGCCTCCTCAACCTCCGACTCCATATCCACCTCCTTCTGTGAGTTGCAGGTTGATAATTTGTAATTTTTAGTTATTTTATTTCATTTTAAGTTATTTCCCTATCAACATTTGTTTGCAGAGCAGTTGCCATGCTCTTAAGCACATTTTACTGCCTTTTACATTCCTCTAGCCTTTTCAAGGACTATTTTAGAGCCATTTTAACTCAAAAAAAGTGCCAATTTTAGTGCCCTAAATTGAAAAAATTCTTATTTTCAATTGTCGGGTGACCTACCGTTTTTGGCGTATACAAACCCCTGCTGTGCCTGGGTGACAGGGGCCTAAATCTCTCAAAATCCTCTGTTCTATTTCTGGGTAACATGAACCCCCTTTTGCCGTGAATGAAACCCTGCTGTGCCTGGGTGACAGGGGCCTAAATCTCTCAAAATCCTCTGTTCTATTGCTGGTGCTGGGTGACAAGAACCACCTTTTGCCGTGAATGAACCCCTGCTGTGCCTGGGTGACAGGGGCCAAAATCTCTCACAATCCTCTGTTCTATTGCTGGGTGACATGAACCCCCTTTTGCCGTGAATGAACCCCTGCTGTGCCTGGGTGACAGGGGCCTAAATCTCTCAAAATCCTCTGTTCTATTGCTGGGTGACATGAACCCCCTTTTGCCGTGAATGAACCCCTGCTCTGCATTGCTGACTGGGAACTAAATTTAGTGAAAACATCTGTTACTGATCGAAAGATGCACGACTACAAGCGCACGCTGCTGATGGCATTCCCACCTGACAGCGGGGGCTCAGTGGAAGCACAAGGCGAAGGCAGAGTAGGAGGAAGAGGTCGCCAACTCTGCTGGGGCACCGCCAGCACCTGAGAAGGCAGGGTTAGCATGGCCCAAATGTGGAAAAGCTTTGTCAGCCTTGGAGGTGCTGACCTGCCCTGCAGCCAGTGTATAGTGTGAACGTGTGTTTAGCATGGCAGAGAGCATTATCACAGGCCACAGCCAATGTGGACAAGCTTACGTTTATTAAAATGAACCAGGCATGGATCCCACAGGACTTGTCCGTACCTTGTGCAGAATAGACATTTATACCAGCCTCAACCATCCATTCTTGTACTTAAGTGCACTTATTCTTTGTTTTATTTTGTTATATGTCCCAATATTTTGGGGGATACCCCAATTTAAAAATAAAAAATAACACAAATCAGTGTTGGCTACCTATTCCTCCTTCACCGCCGCTTCCACCTACACCGCCACGTCAACCTACACTGCGACATCCACCCATCCACCACCTCCTCAACCTCCTACTCCTAGATCCAGATGGTTAGTTTTAATTTTTCTGTATTTTATGTTATTTTAAGTCATTTCCCTATCCACATTTGTTTGCAGAACAGTTGCCATGCTCTTAAGCACATTTTGATGCCATTTGCAGCCCTCTAGTCCTTTCCAAGACAATTTTAGAGCCATTTTAGTGCCCAAAAGTTCGGGTCCCCATTGACTTCAATGGGGTTCGGGTTCGGGGTCAAGTTCGGGTCCCGAACCCAAACTTTTTTTTCAAGTTCGGCCATCCAGGTGTCCGCTCAACTCTACTCGGGAGGTTTATGATATAATATAATAGTCTGGGTACCTTGTGTCTTTTTGGACTAATGTAACAGACTCTTGGCTTTAACTATTGAGTATCTATTAGTCTGTTAGTCATCATTTTAACGGCTATATTGTCATATGATAAATATGTTTTTGTTTTTTTCTTTGCTCTGGTGAAATTTTTTTGTGACAGGTATTTTTATGTTGGTATGTCCCCTGAGGAGTCTGAAATCAACTAGGCGAAACGCGTAGGAAACGGTGAAGGACATTCTTTAGGATATTCGTGTTGTATCTTTATTCATATCACATTTCCTTTTTTCTTCTTTATTATATGGCATTGGGTGGTTCTTGTCACCCCATCTGGGGCATAATATTTGGATGTTGTTTTTGGTACTTATATTAGTCCAGGTCTTTATTTAGGGCCACCATTCCACAGAGTTGGAATACTCCCCCGTGTCAGGGTGACCTTAGGGCCATCAGGAGGCACGAGACACGAGATTGCCCCTATCGGGGCGGCTGTTCCATTTGTAGGTAGGGCAACAGAGTTAGGGTCAGTATTAGGGACATGCCCAAATCCTTTGACATATCTGTCAACCCTCCTACAAACAAAAGCCAGCGGAATAGTCATTCTGCATCAGTTTTTTTATTTTATTTTTGATTTATTTTATTTTGCATTATACTATGGGTGTATTGGCTTTTAATATACACTGCTCAAAAAAATAAAGGGAACACTTAAACAACACAATGTAACTCCAAGTCAATCACACTTCTGTGAAATCAAACTGTCCACTTAGGAAGCAACACTGAGTGACAATCAATTTCACATGCTGTTGTGCAAATGGGATAGACAACAGGTGGAAATTATAGGCAATTAGCAAGACACCTCCAATAAAGGAGTGGTTCTGCCGGTGGTAACCACAGACCACTTCTCAGTTCCTATGCTTCCTGGCTGATGTTTTGGTCACTTTTGAATGCTGGCGGTGCTTTCACTCTAGTGGTAGCATGAGACTGAGTCTACAACCCACAAAAGTGGCTCAGGTAGTGCAGCTTATCCAGGATGGCACATCAATGCGAGCTGTGGCAAGAAGGTTTGCTGTGTCTGTCAGCGTAGTGTCCAGAGCATGGAGGCGCTACCAGGAGACAGGCCAGTACATCAGGAGACGTGGAGGAGGCCGTAGGAGGGCAACAACCCAGCAGCAGGACCGCTACCTCCGCCTTTGTGCAAGGAGGAACAGGAGAAGCACTGCCAGAGCCCTGAAAAATGACCTCCAGCAGGCCACAAATGTGCATGTTTATTGGGCGTGGCCTTTTATATGTAGGAGGGGCTTTTAATAATGGGCGCGCAGCATTGTTCTGTTCCTACGGAGCTTTTAGAAATGGCCAAGTAAAAGAATCAGCACAACACACTACGCCCCCCCCCCCCCCCCCCGCATCTTTAAATATAAAGGGGGCTTTGAAAAACGGGCAGGCAAAAGAATTGGCACAGCGCACTACACATGCCACAAAATTCCTGGGTGTTCCCCTGACTGTTTATAATGTAATTGTATAATACTGTTTTTTTTTTGTTTTTTTTATTAATGCAAAAAACGCTTAAAAAATCCATAAATACATAGTCATTTGCACTTTAAACAATTCAGACATTATAAATGAATTTTTCCATTTATTCCTTTTTTTCCTTCTTTTTTTTTTACCCCTTACTTTTCCTCCTTTTTCCCTCCCCCCCTATTTCCCCTTTTAGCTAACTGATTGGAGGGGAGATAGAGGGGGAGGAAAAAAATAATATTCCATTCAGACCATATTTTGGACCAATGTTCAATCCTGTTCTGTGATTGAAATTTAATTTTTTCATAACTCTTTTCCATATTAAACAAGTTAATCCAATTAGTAACACTAGGTGGGGCACTAGCCATCCAACCTCGTGCAATTATCACCCGAGCAAGGAGAAGTACTTTAGAAATACATTTAACCTTGCCAGTTGGACAAGTGAGACACGTTAAATCATTAAGGATAGCCGCCTTAATATTAAACTGAAGCAAATCCCCCAACTTATTCTTAATACATTCATAAACTTCCTGCCAAAATTCTCTGATGTATCTACAAGACCAGTATAAGTGAATGAAATCGGCAGATTCTTGATCCCCACGGGGGCAAACTGACCTTTGTCTTCCATACATCTTAGCTACTATCACAGGGAGAGATATAATCTATGCACAAAATTGAATTGCACAAGGACATGGTTACGATTAATCGTACCACGGCTCATTATTTTGTAAATCCGAACCCAGTCATCATGGTTCAACCCAGGAACTTCCCGACACCATCTTGATTGACTGGGATATAACATACAATCCAACATATGAGAAATAGTTATCTTATAAATGTGTGACACTTTAACTCTATGTCTATGTGGATTAACCAACATATCTACACACCTATTCTTTGCAATCGTGAATAAACGAGAGTGACCCGTGTGACTAAACGCTGGATATAATTGATTATATCTAAATCAGTCAATTCCACATACACCCTCCATAGATGAAAGTTCTTCATGTGACACAATACTACCATTCCGAACAACTGATTTTCCCAGAACACGTCAAAATACATAAATTGTTCCAAAAATACATTACCCCATAGACGTGTAAACTGAAGTGCCACTATAAAACCCAACAATTCCTTCATAAATTCCGATGTCTTATCTACTAAATTTATTAAGTGACTACGTGAGCTACTATTCTTCCTCTTTAATTGACCAGATTTTAGTAATTCGAAAATATTCTCATATCCTGAATCCTGAACTATTTCATACAAAATACTATTCTGCTGCCACTCAGCTAACACAAAATACCCCCTGAAGTATGAAACCGCCAGTCCATCCGACCCAACCAGACCATATAGATACTTGATCTGTAACCTGACCTGTTTCCTTCCTCAAATTAATTCATTTAGTAATTTTTTAATTACCATGAATGTATTGTTGCGAATACATATAGGTGAGGCCATTAATACATATAAAAATGATTATTCTCCCCCAACTTTTATAAGGCCAATTCTGTCCACCTTTGATAAGGGCATCTTTAACCAGATAGCCACTTTTGCTTTAATCTTTTTAATCAGGGGAGTAATATTAAGTGAAGGAAAACTTCCAACCTGTGAAGTAACATTGATACCTAAGTATTCAAAGTGTTCATGTAGGCCTAGTATCTTGACCCCCTACTGTATTATTTAACAGCATATCTTATAATGGAAGTAAAACAGTTTTTGTCCAGTTTATTTTGAGGCCCAACAAATTGCTAAAATCTCTCTACACTACAAATAATCTTAGGTAAGGTATTAGGGGTGTCACTCAAGCTAAATAAAATGTTATCCGCATATAAATACATTTTCCCAGTGTGGCCTTCAACCCCAGAAAACCGTAATTGAATTATCCTGTCTGATCTTCAAAGCCAAAGGTTCCAAAAACAAATCAAATAATAATGGGGATAATGGACAACCCTGATGCACACTTCTTGATAGGATAATAGAAGATATCAATGATCCATTAACAACTGTAGGGTTGAAGGCCTTTGTTGTGTCCAATGACAGGATGGAGCGGAGATCCCCCCCCCCCCCCCCCACGCACCTGCATGTTTGTAAGGAGTCTTCAGATATAATAATGTGTACTTTTCTTAGGAATGAAACCACATTGATCACAGTGTACGATAAATTCAATGACCCGCTTAAGTTTAGTGGCCAAGACCTTCGCAATTAGCCTTATGTCTGTATTAAGGAGAGAGATTGGCCTATATGACTCTACCGCTAATGGGTCCTTTCCTTTCTTTTCAATCATTACTATATGTGCCTCCATAATTGATGCAGGTAACGTACCATTATTCAATGCGTCTTTGATAACCTCTAACAAACCAGGTAGCAACTCGTCCCGGTATCTCCTATAAACTTCAAATGGAAAGCCGTCGGATCCCATAGAAGAGTTGCCCTGAGTCAAGCTTAAAGCTTCTTGCGATTCTAAACTTCGCCTCTGTTCTGCCGAGAGTTGCATAAAAGTAATGGTGTCTTAATATTTTTCCAACTCCTCTTCTGACACCTTATTTTCAGATCTATATAGTTCTGAAAAATATCTGAAAAAAACATCCCTTGTCTCCTCCTGCTAATAAATGATACTGAAAGTAAAAAATAGGCAGGCACTCTGTATCTGGTTTCATAGTATATTTATTTGTAGTTAATTAATAAAAGGTGGATATACTCTTTAATTTTATTAAAATGGCAATTAAGATGGTGGTCTTGGTTATTTAAAAGCGTGGATTTAGGGGAGTAGGGTCTGGTTAGTGACGGTAAATATTCGTACTACGATTGGTTTAAAAGTAATAATCCATGGGAATAAGAACAATATAATTGTGCGTGATGTTGAAAAAATTGGGATAGTGGTGAAGGGAATAGTGGTGATAATATTTGGTAAAATAAGGGTATATACGGTAGGTAAAAATATGGATATAATGGAATAACAAATGTAAAAATCCAAAAAGATCCAAAAAGTAATAGTCCAAAAACATATATATATATATATATATATATAGTAGTCCAAAAAGATGGTGAATTAATGTCACTTAGTAGTGTTGGGTAATATAGCGCTCGTTAATACAGCAGATGTTATATGCCAGCAGAGGGGTTATTGGTACAGTATCCAAAGTTTAGTGTTTGCTTATTGTCGGTGGCGTCCCACACGGCAACTAGCTTGTACTCACCCCGCGGTCCAATCTCTGCTGTGTGTTAGTGAGGCTGCAGCCGGTGTAATCCTCCGGTGTCCTGCTTCCTCACGCTGTGTGTTGCGCGCTCTGTGTAGCTGATTCGGCGTCTCATCATGACATGACATGTTGATCACATAGGTTGCTTCTGATGGTGCGGCAATTTTGCAAGGTTCCTTAGCGAAGGCGTGGGTATTGGTGGGTAGTCTCAAGGATGATGCCAGGTAGCTAGACGCGTTTTCGAGGTGTTCCGACCTCTTCCTCAGTGGCCATGTTGGATTCATTAGGACTGCCCTCTTTTATACCCACTTGTTTTGTTGACCCAACAAAAACCCGGCCTGGATGTTGCTAACTGGAATTTTGCTCTTTATGTTGCATTGTCATTTGCAATGCAATTGTGCGTTTTCTATGCGATTATTTGAAGTTGGTGCGGTTTTTCCCCTATTAGTGTTGTTTCGTCTATCTATTGCAGTGTTGTTGTAAAACGAGATTTGGCTTTTCTATTTGTTTGTTTTGGGTCCTATTGGTAGATGTTCTGAAATGTATTCTTTATTTTATTTTATTTAAGACAGTATTTAATTATGTCTGAATAATTCATGTTTGGCAAGCGTAATGCTTTTTCAAGTTGGGAATGGTTATATCTCTATTGTGGGTGCTTTAGCAAAAAAAAGGGGGTTCATGAGTCTCTCAGATTTGATGATATGTTGTCTGTGATATATAAAACGCAGGTGCGTTTTTTATGCATTTTTTTGAATATATGCGTTTTTTTGTCTGCTTGTATTGTTTGACTGCATGGTTTGATCTAATGTTTTATTTTGTCTCTAGGTTATATAATGTGTTCCAAAATTGAAAATGTGATAGTTATAGTGAGTAATAGAGCTGGATATCTTATTTGCATCTGATTGTGTATGTGGTTCACTGTATATTAGTGAATCTAGTGTTTGTCTTTATTTTAGTCTTTATTTTGGTACTTTATTTTGGTGAAGGGTATGGGCGAGAGACCCCTATCAAGGGACGGACTGGGTGCTGGTAAAACAGCTGCACCTCATCTGTCCATTAACGGGGGGCAAGCGCCATTGGGTACTGGGATTTTTGGTCACAGGAATCCGAATAATTTGAGTTCTGCATTTAGACCGTCTGGTATTATTGTTTCGAAGTCATAAATTCTCCTGGATTCTTGTCTGGACATTTTTGATAAGTGGTCACCCCCTCTCCAACTGACTTCCACTTTAGACAAACACTAGATTCACTAATATACAGTGAACCACATACACAAGCCGATACACATGCCGAATCAGCTAAACAGAGCGCGCAACACACACCTTGAGGAAGCAGGACACCGGAGGATTACACCGGCTGCCGCCTCACTAACACACAGCAGAGATTGGACCGCGGGGTGAGTACAAGCTAGTTGCCATGTGGGACGCCACCGACAATAAGCAAACACTAAACTTTGAAAACTGTACCAATAACCCCTCTGCTGTATTAACGATTGCCATATTACCCATCACTACTAAGTGACATTGGATCAATTCATCATCTTTTTGGACTACTATATACATATACAGTATATGTTTTTGGACTATT
This sequence comes from Bufo bufo, assembly GCF_905171765.1. NCBI lineage: Eukaryota > Metazoa > Chordata > Amphibia > Anura > Bufonidae > Bufo > Bufo bufo. The sequence goes on from NC_053390.1 coordinate 239,906,977, forward strand.
ATTTTTTGGATCTTTTTGGTTTGTTACATTTGTTATTCCATTATATCCATATTTTTACCTACCGTATATAGTAACATAGTAACATAGTACATAAGTCCGAAAAAAGACATCTGTCCATCCAGTTCGGCCTGTTATCCTGCAATATACCTGTATATCCTGTATATATACCCTTATTTTAAAAAAAAAATTACCTAATATTTTTTTACCTAATATTATCACCACTATTCCCTTCACCACTATCCCAATTTTTTCAACATCACGCACAATTATATTGTTCTTATTCCCATGGATTATTACTTTTAAACCAATCGTAGTACAAATATTTACCGTTACTAACCACTACTCCCCTAAATCCACGCTTTTAAATAACCAAGACCACCATCTTAATTGCCATTTTAATAAAATTAAAGAGTATATCCATCTTTTATTAATTAACTACAAATAAATATCCTATGAAAACAGATACAGAGTGCCTGCCTATTTTTTACTTTCACTATTCCTTTACCTACTAGTGGTTAGGTGAACCACTACAGACAGAGCACTACCCCAGGGTGGGATCCGGAGAGCCACAATTATCCTTCTATAATAAATTATACTACCTTCTGGAGATCTCAAAGCAGGTATGGAGGATCGCTGACCCTGATTCTTTATAATAGAAGCTAATAGCTTTCCAGGAAAGAAAGCTAGAAACCTTTTGTTGTGCTTTCATATACAAAAAATCTCTATATGCATATTGGGCGTTAATCATTAGCTCTCTATTTTATTTTGATTGGGTCTTATAATATATTTGTTCTTTCTCTCTAGTGTCACTAACTAGCTTTTGTTCCCTCTTAGCGAAGAATTGCTTTAGTGAAGTAATCTTACTTATAAAAATACCCCTAATGGATGCATTCAATGCATCCCAAACACAGCACAAAGGCGCAGAGCCAAGCTTAATACTCCAGAGAAATAATATCTCCTCCTGGATTGCCTTATGATCTTCATTTTTCTTCATCCAGTAAGGGTTTATTCTCCTAGGGACTATGCAGCCACCACACTGACCCAAATTAAGATCAACTACCAAAGGAGCATGATCATGATATAACCCTAGGCTCATAAGCATCTCAACACTACTAATATAGCGACTACTCACCAATGCTAAATCTATTCGTGACATCAAACTCCCTGAGCTACTATAACAGGAAAAGTATTTGGTATCTGCATTGCTACTTCTCCATACGGTATATCCACAAAGCCCGCCTCTTTACAAAACTTTGCCAATGGTGATGCATAACTTTTTAAATGATTATTCCCTAAACCCACCCCGAATCTGTCCAGCTCTAAATTCATCACACAATTAAAATCTCCAATTATTATTGTTGCACATTCGTCTTTCTGGTCCTTAAATAATAATAACTGACCCAAAATGTACGGGAAGTATGGGGTGGAATATAAACCAATGCTAATGTGCATTTTGTGCCATTTAATTGACCATACAAAAAAATGAATCTCTCTTCTCAGTCACCCAAGATGGAAATATTCTTATTATCAATCTTATTGTGAATCAAAACCGAAACACCCCTGGAATAAATAACATGTCTCATAAAGCATGTGTGTTAACCCTGCTACATCCGTAGTTTGAGTATACTGAGTGATAACTTTGACCCACCCAGCCTTTGCTGGTTCGGGAAGCTGTTTCTTTAGTTAAATGAGTCTCAGTCAAACCAACTACTCCTGGAAGGTGTCGGTGGATCAAACAAAAAATGACACATCTTTTTACTCTATCCGCCTTCCCCCGTATATTCCACACTAAAATTTTAACCAACATTTTGGGGCAGAAAAAAAAAAGGGGGGGAACACCCTAGCTCACCTCCAACTTTAACTTCCCACAACCGATTCATTCCCACCCCCCTCGTCCTGTCCATCCTAATCCCCATCCTATTGTCCCCTGGATTTAACCCGGGAACTCTAACCTTAGGTATTCCCTCCTCCCCCTCCTACATCCCTTGTCACACAATTGAAATTGCAGCATGTTAGCCCAGCAAACATTGAACACTAAATTCCCTTCATATCCAACCATTCTGCAACCTCAGCTAAGGAATCAAAAATATGAACCTTATCCATAAAATACTCGAAGTTTAGCAGGAAAATTTAAAGAATATTTAACATTCGTGTGAATCAGCCGCTTTTTAACTGCACTGTAATTTCTTTTTTCCTGTGAGGCCTTGGGAAAATCTGGAAAAATAGATACCCGGGAGCCATTATAGCTTAGATCCGTTTTTTCCCATGATTTTTTCAAGATCATGTCTCTGTCTTTTGAACAGAGAATTTTGGCCAACATAATTGGAGGGATACCCCCAGGGGGCCTCCTACCCCCATACACCCGATGGGCACATTCCACTCCAAACAGAGGCGAAAAAATTTATCTTTTCCCTCACTCTCCAATAGCCAGGTCTGTAAAAAAGACACAGGATCACTTTGTTCCGCTCCCACCCGGATTCCCAAAATCCTAACATTGCAGTGTCTAGCTCTGTCCTCTAAATCAGTGCGTTTGGCCTGTAAGGACCCTCTATCTTCTTTTAGTAGCAGAACCTCAGATTTCACATTGGCAACTTCTTTTTGCAGTGTTACTATAGATTCCACCTCCTGATTTCTGGATCGCATTTTATTCAAATCATCTCTGATAAGAGAAATATCCGTTTTCACCGAACCCATTTGAGAGGTTAACATTTCCAATGCTTCATTAGATCTTTTGACCTGCTTAAGAATTTCGCCCAGGATCATACAGTCCTCATTATTTATATCTAATCGATTTACAAGTTACTGACTGATCCCCTATCAGACCTGAGGCCATTACTGGCTGATCTAAGGGGAGTCAGTATTCATAGATTTTGAACTCTCTCACTGGGCATTTTTACATCGGTTTTAGTTTTTCCTGTTGGATACTTCAGAAACGTATTCATTCTTTGAGGTCTCTCCTCTGCCCTGTTGCCAGGGCGGCCTTTGTTGGATAGTAAGTCCCCAGACTTTCTGCGGTTCTTAGGGGCCATTAAAATATAAGAGCAAAAAAGCAATAAGAGCAAAAAGGTGTGATGTAGAAGGGAGATGCGATTATAGACAGATTATTGTTTTCCAAAGCAAAACCGTGTCGCGTCCCCAACTACAGCACCAAAGTTGACATTAATAATGCTATTATTTATAAGGCAGAACAGCAGTTCAGTCAATTGTTGTAATCTAGTCTATTCAGAGGATAAAACAACAAATGGTCACAGTCAATGTTGTTTGTGATATTAAAGACTAGTGGACTGTTAGAGTTAGTTAGAGTTAAAGTTAGTGCCTACTTTTAAACTACAGACCACTTTTTTTTTACACACATCCATCTCACCAGACCGACATTGAACCGCTGATTATGCTGGCAGGCAGAGTGTTTACATTGCAAGCTTGATATGAAGACCAGTGAACTTGCGCTTGAAGTGGTAAGAATAAATGAATATGCATCAGAGGCTCTCCACAGGCTCAGAGCTGGTCCCCCCCCACAATCGACAGGGTTCTCACTGACCCATTAGGCATCTCCAGTTCCAGCAGGGGACTTCGCTCTTCCCAAATACCCACCAGGCGCCAGAACCGCACACTCCCCGCAAGGCTCTGGAGGCTCCTCAACTATCCCGCCTCGTCGGCTCTCCCGAAGCTCCGCCCTCCAACACCCGACTCAGCTTCCAGAAGACTCCGGCAGGAAAAGGCAGTAGCAGTGGCTCCTTTGCAGCTGGGAACCAAAGTCAGAGAGGTAGCCGCCCGAGCTGAGGCACGCGTCCCACCGGCTTCCCAATCAGAAGAACGAGGAAAAGAGATGCTGGATCGGGAATTAAGGCAACACCACGCTGCTGCTAAGATTAATCACGGGGAGGAGTGGGAGAGATGTGGCACGCACCCTATGTCATGCCGCCATGCCCCACTCACCTTTATTGGCCCTCTTAGAGCCTGAATTGTTTAATATTGTTGAGTGGGCCCTGACAATAAAATCTATTAGTCCTCCCCTGGTTGGGCCCCTTCTGAGTTCGGGCCCCAAAGCAGCTGCTTCCCATATAGCTACGCCCCTCGGTATACCTAACTGTAAAAATGACTTGATGTCCTCCTCTGTGGTTGGTTTGTATAGCAGCTGTCAAACTGCTCGCAAGAAAGTATTATAGTTGAGGAGACATGCAAGAAATATAATATGCAGTGAGATTCAGGTTGTAAATAGCTAATGATGATGATAATAATATTAGTATTATACACTGCATTATAAATGCAAAAAGAAAAAAAACTGGAGTTCTGCTTTAAAGCTCCAAAAAGCACTAAAGAGAATGTAACTTGTGTTTTCACACTTTTGGCTGCAAATTGTACATAATTTCTTCTTCTAATATAGTTTGTAATATGGTTTATAATGTGTCTAGCACACTGTAGCAGCTCTGTTCTCCATTCTTACCACTCCATACTTCATTGTACCAGTCTCTAGACCACATAAATGTGCTTATGTGAGCCTCATTCATTTTCTCAAAAGTTCCATTAAGCTACTCACTGAGCCATTGTACCCCCAACTGATACTGCCTTTAGCTTCATTATGCAAACCATGTTTTTCTTACACATTCATTAAGAAAGAATCTGTGCCACCACCCTTCATTATGCCAACAACTTCATTATGCCATGTAGTGTTTCCTTCTGCCAGATACTATAATGATGGCTTTTCACACATTTTATATTGGTGGTCAGTGGCAGTAAACTAAGAGGATAGAGTGCTTGATGAACCGCTTCAATCTTCTCTCAGGACCTCTGCTACATATAAGTGATAAACAGCAAAAAGCTACATTAGTATTATGAACTACATATACATAATATACAATATACGTTGGTGACAACATATGAATGGTATACATTTTTTCTAAAGTATAATCAGAGTATTTCTGTCCTGAAAAAATAATGTAGATTAATTTAAAAATGGCAAAATGCAGTCATAAAGAGAAGAGAAAGAATTCTAGAGTTGGACCAGCCTATTGACTTTGAACTCATATACAGTCAGGTCCATAAATATTGGGACATCGACACAATTCTAACATTTTTGGCTCTATACACCACCACAATGGATTTGAAATGAAACAAACAAGATGTGCTTTAACTGCAGACTGTCAGCTTTAATTTGAGGGTATTTACATCCAAATCAGGTGAACGGTGTAGGAATTACAACAGTTTGCATATGTGCCTCCCACTTGTTAAGGGACCAAAAGTAATGGGACAGAATAATAATTGTAAATCAAACTTTCACTTTTTAATACTTGGTTGCAAATCCTTTGCAGTCAATTACAGCCTGAAGTCTGGAACGCATAGACATCACCAGACACTGGGTTTCATCCCTGGTGATGCTCTGCCAGGCCTTTACTGCAACTGTCTTCAGTTCCTGCTTGTTCTTGGGGCATTTTCCCTTCAGTTTTGTCTACAGCAAGTGAAATACATGTTCAATCAGATTTAGGTCAGGTGATTGACTTGGCCATTGCATAACATTCCACTTCTTTCCCTTAAAAAACTCTTTGGTTGCTTTTGCAGTATGCTTTGGGTCATTGTCCATCTGCACTGGGAAACGCCGTCCAATGAGTTCTGAAGCATTTAGCTGAATATGAGCAGATAATATTGCCCGAAACACTTCAGAATTCATCCTGCTGCTTTTGTCAGCAGTCACATCGTCAATAAATAAAAGAGAACCAGTTCCGTTGGCAGCCATACATGCCCACACCATGACACTACCACCACCATGCTTCACTGATGAGGTGGTATGCTTAGGATCATGAGCAGTTCCTTTCCTTCTCCATACTCTTCCCTTTACTCTGGTACAAGTTGATCTTGGTCTCATCTGTCCATACGATGTTGTTCCAGAACTGTGAAGGCTTTTTTAGATGTCGTTTGGCAAACTCTAATCTGGCCTTCCTGTTTTTGAGGCTCACCAATGGTTTACAGCTTGTGGTGAACCCTCTGTATTCACTCTGGTGAAGTCTTCTCTTGATTGTTGACTTTGAAACACATACACCTACCTCCTGGAGAGTGTTCTTGATCTGGCCAACTGTTGTGAAGGGTGTTTTCTTCACCGGGGAAAGAATTCTTCGGTCAGCCACCACAGTTGTTTTCTGTGGTCTTCCGGGTCATTTGGTGTTGCTGAGCTCACCGTTGCATTCCTTCTTTTTAAGAATGTTCCAAACAGTTGTTTTGGCCACGCCTAATGTTTTTGCTATCTCTCTGATGGGTTTGTTTAGTTTTTTCAGCCTAATGATGGGTTGCTTCACTGATAGTGACAGCTCTTTGGATCTCATCTTGAGAGTTGATAGCAACAGATTTCAAATGCAAATAGCACACTTGAAATGAACTCTGGACCTTTTATCTGCTCATTGTAATTGGGATAATGAGGGAATAACACACACCTGGCCATGGAACAGCTGAGAAGCCAATTGTCCCATTACTTTTGGTCCCTTAACAAGTGGGAGGCACATATGCAAACTGTTGTAATTCCTACACCGTTCACCTGATTTGCATGTAAATACCCTCAAATTAAAGCTGACAGTCTGTAGTTAAAGCACATCTTGTTAGTTTCATTTCAAATTTAATGTGGCGGTGTATAGAGCCAAAAATTTTAGAATTGTGTCAATGTCCCAATATTTATGGACCTAACTGTATTTTAATCACAGAATGGACTACTTGTGCACAACTGTTGAATATTCATAAAATATTGCTGAAGTGCATTTGTGTAATTAAAAATGTTACAATATAATCCATTGCATGCCAGATAATATATACAGTACATAATCACTGTTGGATGCTCCATAAAAAGTTAATTTTATTTTAGATTGTTATGTTGGTGGTCCATGCACACCAAAGCCCTTTGGCTCTTGGTGGGCACGGCTGCTGAGTTACACACAAGTTCCTTTCTCCATTTTCTCTGGTCCATGTTTGATGGCATCCTTATCTACCTCCTATGTGGTTATGGACATCGGCAGGCTCATTCCGGTCTTCAACTAGTTGTGCAGCCTTTCCTGTGTATGTAGGGCGCATGTGTTCTGATCCTGGCTTTTTAAGGGACAACGTACAGCTTAATCTCTTGGGGACACATGACGTACCGGGACGTCATGATATCCCGGTACTTAAGGACACATGACATATCGGTACGCCATGTGTAGTTCCGATCACCGCCGCGTGGCGGGCGGTGATCGGAACAAGGTGCCTGCTCAATTCATTGAGCAGGCACCCTGGGACAATGCGTGGGGGGGTCCTGTGACCCCCGTGTCGGCGATCGCAGCAAACAGCAGGTCAATTCAGACCTGCTGTTTGCTGCGTTTCCGGGTTATTCGGGTCTCTGGGGACCCGATAACCTGGAACAGGATGGTGTTCGGTGGTGTGATAATACACCACCAATCACCATCCTGCGATCCTGGGAGGTGATGGTGACATCACCTCTCAGGGTCGGCTCTGATTGGCTGCAGGGGCGGGCGGTTCAAATTATTAAAGCGCTCCTCTCCTCCTCCTTTCTGTGTCCAGGAGCCGAGGAGAGAGGAGCGCTGCATCGATCTCCAGAGCCAGGACCCCCCAGCACCCCCATCTGTGCCCAGCAACCCCTTCTGACCCTCCACAGTGCCATCTGGCACTAAAAGGTATTTAGGGAAAGGTTATGGACAGGTTAGGCAGGGATATTCAGGGAAAGTTTAGTGGGAAAAAAAAAAGTTTTTAACTTTTGCATCACCCTAATCGGGTGTCTGGGGTCCACAGCACAGCTGTGTGACCCTCGACTTCCCCCAGGGGTGCTGCAGCTTGCCCCCCCCACACACACATTTTTTTAGGCGCAAGCATTTTTTTTTGAGGACGAGGATGACCCCACTTTCCTTTTGTCAACCGCATCCTCCTCATCATCTAGCAATGATGATGAGTCCCACGGCGGCGTAGATACCGACAGGCGGAGCAAGGGGACCGCCATGCTATGGACCCTGTGGCCCACACTAGTACGATAAGCTCTGGGGCTCGTACTAGTTTTCCGGCCCACCAGTTAAGTCCATCGGAGCCCCCTACCGGTGAACTTGCATGGTGTACCCCAGAGCATTTTGAGTCTGCGATTCCTGATTTTGTTGGCCAACCAGGAATCCAGATTCCCACAGTGGGCTTCACTGAATATGACTATTTTAGTCTTTTTTTCAGTGACCACTTTGTGAACCTGATGGTGAAGCAAACTAACCTATACGCCCAACAGTTCATTGCTCAACACCCGGGCTCCTTTTTGTCTAGGGCCAGTGGCTGGACTCCAGTCAGTGCAGCCGAGATGAGGACGTTTTGAGGCCTTGTGCTGCACATGGGCCTAGTCAAAAAACCCATTGTCAGGTAATACTGGAGTGGGGACGTCCTCTACCAGACCCCACTTTACATTACGTCCATGACACGTACCCGGTTTGAGGCCATCCAGAAATGCCTGCATTACGCAGATAATGCAGCATGTCCTCCCCCCCCCAGGTGATCCTGCCTATGACCGCCTGTACAAAATCAGGCCGGTCATCGATCACTTTGGGGCCAAATTTTTGGAGGCCTATGTACCTGGAAGGGAGGTCGCAGTTGATGAGTCTCTCATTGCTTTCAAGAGGAGACTCATTTTCCGCCAGTGTGTTACCTCTAAGCGGGCGAGGTATGGCGTGAAGCTGTACATACTTTGTGAGAGTACCTCAGGGTACACTTACAAGTTTCGTGTGTACGAGGAGCGAGATTCCCGTATTGAACCCCCAGAATGTCCCCCCACTCTGGGTGTTAGCGGGAAACTTGTGTGGGACCTTATGCACCCACTGCAAGATAAGGGTTACCAACTGTACATGGATAACTTTTATACTAGTATCCCCTTGTTCCAGTCCCTCACCCCCAGATCCAAGTCCGCTTGTGGGACCGTGTGGAAAAAATCTACGCGGCCTCCCTGCCCACCCCCTCCAGGTACCTATCCCCAGGGGTGAGACCCGTGCCCTTACCAGTGGAAACCTGTTGCTGGTCAGATATAAGGACAAGAGGAATGTCCTTGTACTGTCCACAATTCATGGTAACTGCATCACCCCTGTCCCTGTGGGAGGTACCGCGGCAACGGTCCTCAAGCCCGATTATATCATCGACTACAATCTGTATATGGGAGGAGTTGATCTCTCTGATCAAGACCTCAAGTCATATAATGCCATGCGCAAAACCCGGGCATGGTACAAAAAAGTTGCGGTCTACTTGGTACAGGTTGCCTTGTACAACTATTTTGTGCTGTCCCTGAGCGCTGGCAACACAGGGAAATTCCTCCAGTTCTATGAGGCAGTCCTCAAGGCCCTGATCTTTTCTGACCGTTGAAGAGCAGGCCGAAGTACCTCAGGAACTGGAGGCGCCCGGATCGTTCCTGGCCAACACTTTCCAGGTTTGGTCCCCCATACTGGAAAGAAGGGACGGACCCAAAAAAGGTGCAGAGTGAGTCACAGGAGGGGGATACGGAAGGACACCACCAATCAGTGTGACACGTGCCCCGATCATCCAGGCCTCTGCATTATTGGTTGCTTCAGGGAGTACCACACTTCCAGGGAGTACTAAATTTATAATCCCCTTCCCCAATTTTAATTCCATTTAGCCACTGACAATCGGAAAAAAAACTATGGTTCTCAGACTTGAAACACTAAAACAAAAACAAAAAAGTATTTTGTAGACATATTTGGTATCGCCGCGTCCGTAAGAATCTTCTATACAGGGAGTGCAGAATTATTAGGCAAGTTGTATTTTTGAGGATTAATTTTATTATTGAACAACAACCATGTTCTCAATGAACCCAAAAAACTCATTAATATCAAAGCTGAATATTTTTGGAAGTAGTTTTTAGTTTGTTTTTAGTTTTAGCTATTTTAGGGGGATATCTGTGTGTGCAGGTGACTATTACTGTGCATAATTATTAGGCAACTTAACAAAAAACAAATATATACCCATTTCAATTATTTATTTTTACCAGTGAAACCAATATAACATCTCAACATTCACAAATATACATTTCTGACATTCAAAAACAAAACAAAAACAAATCAGTGACCAATATAGCCACCTTTCTTTGCAAGGACACTCAAAAGCCTGCCATCCATGGATTCTGTCAGTGTTTTGATCTGTTCACCATCAACATTGCGTGCAGCAGCAACCACAGCCTCCCAGACACTGTTCAGAGAGGTGTACTGTTTTCCCTCCTTGTAAATCTCACATTTGATGATGGACCACAGGTTCTCAATGGGGTTCAGATCAGGTGAACAAGGAGGCCATGTCATTAGATTTTCTTCTTTTATACCCTTTCTTGCCAGCCACGCTGTGGAGTACTTGGACGCGTGTGATGGAGCATTGTCCTGCATGAAAATCATGTTTTTCTTGAAGGATGCAGACTTCTTCCTGTACCACTGCTTGAAGAAGGTGTCTTCCAGAAACTGGCAGTAGGACTGGGAGTTGAGCTTGACTCCATCCTCAACCCGAAAAGGCCCCACAAGCTCATCTTTGATGATACCAGCCCAAACCAGTACTCCACCTCCACCTTGCTGGCGTCTGAGTCGGACTGGAGCTCTCTGCCCTTTACCAATCCAGTCACGGGCCCATCCATCTGGCCCATCAAGACTCACTCTCATTTCATCAGTCCATAAAACCTTAGAAAAATCAGTCTTGAGATATTTCTTGGCCCAGTCTTGACATTTCAGCTTGTGTGTCTTGTTCAGTGGTGGTCGTCTTTCAGCCTTTCTTACCTTGGCCATGTCTCTGAGTATTGCACACCTTGTGCTTTTGGGCACTCCAGTGATGTTGCAGCTCTGAAATATGGCCAAACTGGTGGCAAGTGGCATATTGGTAGCTGCACGCTTGACTTTTCTCAGTTCATGGGCAGTTATTTTGCGCCTTGGTTTTTCAACACGCTTCTTGCGACCCTGTTGACTATTTTGAATGAAACGCTTGATTGTTCGATGATCACGCTTCAGAAGCTTTGCAATTTTAAGAGTGCTGCATCCCTCTGCAAGATATCTCACTATTTTTGACTTTTCTGAGCCTGTCAAGTCCTTCTTTTGACCCATTTTGCCAAAGGAAAGGAAGTTGCCTAATAATTATGCACACCTAATATAGGGTGTTGATGTCATTAGACCACACCCCTTCTCATTACAGAGATGCACATCACCTAATATGCTTAATTGGTAGTAGGCTTTCGAGCCTATACAGCTTGGAGTAAGACAACATGCATAAAGAGGATGATGTGGTCAAAATACTCATTTGCCTAATAATTCTGCACGCAGTGTATAAAAATACCCCATGACCTAACCCCTCAGATGAACACTGTAAAATAAAGTGCAAAAAAAAGGTATTTTTTTTGTCACCTTACATCACAAATAGTGTAATAGCAAACGATCAAAAAGTCATATGCCCCCCAAAATAGTGCCAATAAAACCGTCCTCTCATCCCGCAAAAAATTAGCCTCTACCTAAGATAATCTGCTAAAAAAAAAAAAACTGACTCAGACTATGGAGATACTAAAATTTATTTTTTTTGGTTTATAAAAGGATAATATAGTGTAAACATGATTGTAGACAAAAGAAATCGCGACACTCACCACTGCATTGGAGAAATTCAAGGCTTTATTTCTTGCTGATAGTTCGCAGGCTGGGGAGCGGAATGGCCCTTCAGTGTGAGTGGTACTCACACTGAAGGGCCATTCCGCTCCCCAGCCTGCGAACTATTAGCAAGAAATAAAGCCTTGAATTTCTCCAATGCAGTGGTGAGTGCCGCGATTTCTTTTGTCTACGTTCATGTGATCCAAGAATTTACTTACCGTTACTTCGCTGAGCACCACGTCAAGCTGCGCATACCTGCTGGGCCTTTGGTTTGTTACACTGGGCAACATCGGAGTGGATTTGGGGTGAGAGCAGCAGTGCCGCTGATTTTCTATCTCTCTTTCTCGTATATTACATAATATAGTGTAAAACCTAAATAAATTTTAAAAAGAATACATATTAGGTATTGCAGCATCCATAAGAATCTGCTGTATAAAAATACCCCATAAACTAACCCCTCAGATGATCACGGTCAAAACAATAAAATAAAAACAGTGCCAAAACTGTTATTTCTTGGCAAATTTTCCATTTTAAACCGTTTATTTCAGTAGCAAAGCAAGGGTTAACAGCCAAACAAAACTTAATATTTATTACCCTGATTCTGCTGTCTAAGGGGAGGGGTTATTTCTGATACCTTGGGACAGCCCCCCAACCAATCCTGTTTGAGTAGGATGTATAAATATGTGCTAGTGTTCACTTGTAACATTATATAGCTTGAAAAAGACTTTGCAGTTGAACATTTGCTGTCAAAATGTTGCTATTTTTTTCGGTGTTAATAAGAACAAAATTGGATTCAAGACTGGGAGTGCTGCGGTTTTTCATCTATTTTTTTGGCTACCAAGGGGGCCCTCAGGTCGGGGCCTGGCACTGCGAGCACCGTAGCCATTTTACACAGAAATAGACTAACAAGTTGTGCTGTCCTGTCTTCACTTTGACAAGTTTATTAGATGGGGTCACTTTTATGGAGTTTCTAGGGGTGCATCAGGGGTTCTTCAAATGGGACATGGTGCCCAAAAAAAAGGCCATCAAAATCTGCCTTCCAGAAACCATACGGCGTTCCTTTTCTTCTGCGCCCTGCCGTTTGGTCATACAGCAGTTTACGACCACATATGGGGTGTTTCTGCAGAAACAGGGGCAATAAATATTGAGTTTTGAGGCTTCAAATGGGACATGGTGTAAATAAACCAGTCCAGCAAAATCTGCCTTTCAAAAACTACACGGCGCACCTTTCCCTCTACGCCCTACCGTGTGCCCGTACAGTAGTTTACGGCCACATATGGGGTGTTTCTGCAAACTACAGAATTGGGGCAATAAATTTTGAGTTTTGTTTGGCTGTTAACCCTTGCTTTGTTAATGTAAAAAATGGATTAAAATGGAAAATTAGCCAAAGAATTTTAATTCTTAAATTTCATCTCAATTTGCCAATAACTCTTGTGGAACACCTAAAGGGTTAACCACATTTGTAAAATCAGTTTTGAATTCCTTGAGGGGTGTAGTTTCTTAGATGGGATCACTTTTATGGAGTTTCTACTCTAGGGGTGCATCAGGGGGAACTTCAAATGGAACATGGTGTAAATAAACCAGTCCAGCAAAATCTGCCTTCCAAAAACCACACGGCACACTTTTCCCTCTACGCCCTACCGTGTGCCCGTACAGTAGTTTACGGCTACATATGTGGTGTTTCTGCAAACTATAGAATCGGGGCAAAAATATTGAGTTTTGTTTGGCTGTTAACCCTTGCTTTGTTACTGGAAAAAAATTGATTAAAATTGAAAATTAGCCAAAAAAATTTGAATTCAGAAATTTTATTTCCATTTGCCATTAACTCCTGTGGAACACCTAAAGGGTTAATGACGTTTGTAAAATAAGTTTTGAATACCTTGAGGGGTGTAGTTTCTAGAATGGGGTCATTTTTTGGTGGTTTCTATTATGTAAGCCTCACAAAGTGACTTCAGACCTGAACTGGTCCTTAAAAAGTGTGTTTTTGAAAATTTCCGAAAAATTTCCAGATTTCCTTCTAAACTTCTAAGCCTTGTAACGTCCCCAAAATAGAAAATGTATTTCCCAAAATGATCCAAACATGAAGTAGACATATGGGGAATGTAAAATAATAACTATTGTTGGAGGTATTACTATCTATTATAAAAGTAGAGAAATTGAAATTTGCAAATTTGCAAATTTTTCCAAATTTTTGGTACATTTTGTATTTTTTTATAAATAAAAATGATATTTTTTTTACTCCATTTTACCAGTGTCATGAACTACAATATGTGATGAAAAAACTATCTCAGAATGGCCTGGATAAGTTAAAGCATTTTAACCGCCTCCGGACCGCCGAACGCAGCGACGCGTCCTGGAGGCGGTCGATTCATTCCTCCTGGACGCATATACGCGTCCTCTCGCGAGACGCGAGATTTCACAGGATCGGAAGGTAAGCGAGTGGATCTCCAGCCTGCCAGCGGCGATCGTTCGCTGGCAGGCTGGAGATGTGATTTTTTTAACCCCTAACAGGTATATTAGACGCTGTTTTGATAACAGCGTCTAATATACCTGCTACCTGGTCCTCTGGTGGTCCCTTTTGTTTGGATCGACCACCAGAGGACACAGGCAGCTCAGTAATATGTAGCACCAAACACCACTACACTACACCCCCCCGTCACTTATTAAACCCTTATTAACCCCTGATCACCCCATATAGACTCCCTTATCACCCCCTGTCATTGATCACCCCACTGTCATTGATCACCCCCCTGTAAGGCTCCATTCAGACGTCCGTATGTTTTTTACGGATCCACTGATACATGGATCGGATCCGCAAAACACATACGGACGTCTGAATGGAGCCTTACAGGGGGGTGATCAATGACGGGGGTGATCACCCCATATAGACTCCCTGATTACCCCCCTGTCATTGATCACCCCCCTGTCAATGATCACCCCCCTGTAAGGCTCCATTCAGACGTCTGTATGTTTTTTACGGATCCACGGATACATGGATCGGGTCCGCAAAACACATACAGACGTCTGACTAGAGCCTTACAGGGGGGTGATCGCCCCATATAGACTCCCTGATCACCCCCCCTGTCATTGATCACCTCCCTGTCATTGATCACCCCCCTGTAAGGCTCCATTCAGACGTCCGTATGTTTTTTACGGATCCACGGATACATGGATCAGATCCGCAAAACACGTACGGACATCTGAATGGAGCCTTACAGGGGGGTGATCAATGACAGGGGGGTGCTCAATGACAGGGGGGTGATCAGGGAGTCTATATGGGGTGATCACCCCCCTGTCATTGATCACCCCCTGTAAGGCTCCATTCAGACGTCCGTATGTGTTTTGCGGATCCGATCTATGTATCCGTGGATCCGTAAAAAACATACGGACGTCTGAATGGAGCCTTACAGTGGGGTGATCAATGAGAGGGGGTGATCACCCCATATAGACTCCCTGATCACCCCCCTGTCATTGATCACCCCCTGTAAGGCTCCATTCAGACTTTTTTTGGCCCAAGTTAGCGGAAATTTTTTTCTTTTTGTTTTTCTTACAAAGTCTCATATTCCACTAACTTGTGTCAAAAAATAAAATCTCACATGAACTCACCATATCCCTCACGGAATCCAAATGCGTAAAATTTTTTAGACATTTATATTCCAGACTTCTTCTCACGCTTTAGGGCCCCTAAAATGCCAGGGCAGTATAAATACCCCACATGTGACCCCATTTCAGAAAGTAGACACCCCAAGGTATTCGCTGAGGGGCATATTGAGTCCATGAAAGATTGAAATTTTTGTCCCAAGTTATCGGAAATGGAGACTTTGTGAGAAAAAAAATAAATAAATCAATTTCCGCTAACTTGTGGCAAAAAAAAAATATTTCTATGAACTCGCCATGCCCCTCATTGAATACCTTGGGGTGTCTTCTTTCCAAAATGGGGTCACATGTGGGGTATTTATACTGCCCTGGCATTTTAGGGGCCCTAATGTGTGGTAAGTAGTTTGAAATCAAAATCTGTAAAAAATGGCCGGTGAAATCCGAAAGGTGCTCTTTGGAATGTGGGCCCCTTTGCCCACCTAGGCTGCAAAAAAGTGTCACACATGTGGTATTGCAGTACTCAGGAGAAGTTGGGCAATGTGTTTTGGGGTGTCATTTTACATATACCCATGCCGGGTGAGAGAAATATCTCGGTCAAAAGCCAACTTTTGTATAATAAAATGGGAAAAGTTGTCTTTTGCCAAGATATTTCTCTCACCCAGCATGGGTATATGTAAAATGACACCCCAAAACACATTCCCCAACTTCTCCTGAGTACGGCAATACCATATGTGTGACACTTTTTTGAAGCCTAGGTGGGCAAAGGGGCCCACATTCCAAAGAGCATCTTTCGGATTTCACCGGCCATTTCTTACAGATTTTGATTTCAAACTACTTTGCACGCATTTGGGCCCCTAAAATGCCAGGGCAGTATAACTACCCCACAAGTGACCCCATTTTGGAAAGAAGACACCCCAAGGTATTTCGTGATGGGCATAGAGAAAAAAAAAAAAAAAATCATCATTTTCCGCTAACTTGTGACAAAAAATAAAAGTTCTATGAACTCACTATGCCCATCAGCGAATACCTTAGGGTGTCTACTTTCCGAAATGGGGTCATTTGTGGGGTGTTTGTACTGTCTGGGCATTGTAGAACCTCAGGAATCACGACAGGTGCTCAGAAAGTCAGAGCTGCTTCAAAAAGCGGAAATTCACATTTTTGTACCATAGTTTGTAAACGCTATAACTTTTACCCAAACCATTTTTTTTTTTTACCCAAACATTTTTTTTTTATCAAAGACATGTAGAACAATAAATTTAGAGAAAAATTTATATATGGATGTCGTTTTTTTTGCAAAATTTTACAACTTAAAGTGAAAAATGTCATTTTTTTTTGCAAAAAAATCGTTAAATTTCAATTAATAACCAAAAAAGTTAAAATGTCAGCAGCAATGAAATACCACCAAGTGAAAGCTCTATTAGTGAGAAGAAAAGGAGGTAAAATTCATTTGGGTGGTAAGTTGCATGACCGAGCAATAAACGGTGAAAGTAGTGTAGTGCAGAAGTGTAAAAAGTGGTCTGGTCATTAAGGGTGTTTAAGCTAGGGGGGCTGAGGTGGTTAAAGTTATTCACACATAAAGTGACACTGGTCAGATTTGCAAAAAATGGCCTGGTCCTTAAGGTAAAAATGAGCCCAGTCCCTAAGGGGTTAAGTCAGCCTTCCGGTGTGTATTTAAAGCATCTGTCCACAGGGGAGGTGTCTGAGTAATTGTGTTTTTAACTTGCTAGTTTCTCCATGAAGGTGTGCTATATACATTCTGTATACACCCATGCCCAATCTCTCCCTGACTACAAGATCTTGATCTTTTGCTGCCCCACCTAATCTCTGCCTGACTCTCGTGTTGACCCTGTGCTGCTTGCCCTGACCTTTGGCTTGATTATTGGATTGAATATACTCTGCTTGCCCCAACATTGGCTTGTTCCTTGTCTATGGTTTTGATGGATTCCTTGGTGCTTGTTAGATCAGTGTCCCTTGTCTGTTGCTATTAAGAACATTATATATTAAGCTACTACTTCCCTCATTTCTGCTACCGCCACTCCCTTCCTCTCTTTGCTGCCTGTATTTGCATGGCTGCTTCTAATTGTAAACAGCTTCTGCTATATATGCTGCTCTGTTCTCTCACTCCATTCCAGGTCTTAGATTCCTAGTTGTCTAGTTAACCAATGAGGTGTGCTATTCTCTCTGTCTCTGATACTTTGCTGCCTGCCCTGGCCTTGTATTAGTGTCTCAGATACACACAAACTTTGCCTGCCATGACCTCAGATTCATTTTTCAGATACACATGGACTCTGCCTGCCCTGACCTAGACCTGTTTCCTGATGTCAAATGTACTTTATCCATGATGCTTTGCACCAGTGTCCCTGGCCTCCATGTGTCTGCTGCAAACTACACAGGGTTACTCTAGGAGGTAACAGCCTGGATGATCCTTACAGAGAAGACCACATTAGTGTCGATCGAGCACCATAGTGCTCATTTTCTCGGGGGCTTGGGCAGAACCGAGCACCCGAGCACAATGGAGGTCAATGGGAGAACCCGAACATTAAACCAGGCACCCCCTGCTCTGAAGAGGGGAGGGTGCCTGGTTCATAGGAAAAGGTCAGAAATTGATGGAAACACCACCTAAATGGTTCAGGAACAGCATGGGGAGGATGTCTGGATGCATCTTGGACTCCCAGGTCACTGCTAGGAATGATGTTGTCCGAGTAGTAAGCCACTTTTACAGACTGACAATAATACGCACAAAACCATAAAGGAGGGCATCATACACAGATTTGAAATATTATGATTGATGGCCTACTGGTGACCCTCAAAAACATTTGGAGCAAGCGCCTGCTGATCTGACCATCTAAAACATTATGGGCGAGGGTTTGCTGCTTTAGTGACTCTAGATAATCCATTCGGATGTCTTCCCTATCAACTTTCAATGTTATTTTCAGTGCCAACCACGGTGACCACGGGTAAGGGGGAATCAGTGTTCGATTCCGGAGAGGGAGCCTGGGAAACGGCTATGGCTACCACATCCAAACAAGTCAGCATGCGTGCAAATTACCTATTAGGTACAATTAAGTGAGGGCCTGTTGGTAAGCTGACCTTGTAAAAAATTATATGCCATGGCCTGCTGGTGAGCTGACCCTGTAAAAAATTATATGCGAGGGCCTGCTGGTGAGCTGACCCTCTAAATATTATATGCGAGGGCCTGCTGGTGAGCAGACCCTGGAAAACATTATACGCGAGGGCCTGCTGGTGAGCTGACTCTGTAAAAGATTTTAGGTGAGGACCTGCAGGTGAGCTGACCCTGTAGGTCCAGCTGGTGAGCTGACCCTCTAAAAAAATGTATGTGAGGGCCTGCTGGTGAGCTGACCCTGCAAAACATTATATGCGAAGGGCATATATGCGAGGGCATTATATGCGACGAGGATGAGAAAAGGAAGAAGGGGTGCATGGGAATATAGTGTATTCAGTACTGTGAGGAAACCAACCTTGCCACTGGGTGCTGGAGAAGCCTGGTTGCCAGCCTCTTGCCCCAGGATTATGGGCCCTCTCATCAGCCCATGCTAAACTTAAACTCCATGGCGATTTGACTGTGTTTGTGGCATCTGTGTTTGTGCTGTTCGGATATATTGAGCGCTCAGATCCAAGCCATCTGGGGATAAGCTGAATGGGGAGTTCTGTTCAGTTTGCTTAAATATATATTTATTTATTTATTTTATTTTTTTGAGGGTAAAGCAGTGGACAGCCAGAGCTGTGTGTTTATTGTTCTTATAGAACATTGTTACACATTAGTACCACCCACAGGGTTTTGTAAGACAACCAGTAAACACGTACAATACACTCAGACACTCCCACACAAAATCCTCCCCTCTGCCTGTGATACAATTACCTTACACAATGGGTTAATGTAATTATCACAGGCAGGAGAATACACAGTTTTACAGAGTCTTCTGTCCTGAAGATAATTGGGAAGTAATTCAATTATCTCTCAGGACAAAGGGAAATCGCCAATACACACGTGGGGACAATAGGACAGAAATCACTATTCAAATATACAATGTCACAACCATTACCGTAAACACAGACATTTAACATATCAAAAAATGGCACGAATTAGACCAGGGGTTCAAAAGTTAGTAAAAGTCCTTTGTGGCCAAAGAAAGCATGGCTTTTCTGCCCAAAACCAGTTTTTACAGAGTTAGGCCTCATGCACACGGCCGTTGTTTGGGTCCGCATCCGAGCCGCCGTTTTGGCGGCTCGGATACGAACCCATTCACTTCAATGGTGCCGCAAAAGATGCGGACAGCACTCCGTGTGCTGTCCACATCCGTTGCTCCGTTACCTCTATTCACAACAGCAAAACTACACAAAAATACATAACTCCTATCATACTGAACAGACCCCCCCCCCCTCCATTCAACTTATCCGAACAGCACTCAGATGCCACAAACACAGTCAAATCGCCATGGGTTTAAGTTTAGCATGGGCTGATGAGAGGGCCCATAATCCTGGGGCAAGAGGCTGGCAACCAGGCTTCTCCAGCACCCAGTGGCAAGGTTGGTTTCGCCACAAGTACATTATAAACAACACATTTAAAGTGACTTTATGTTCATCAGCTTTCCTCTGGTGGAGTCGAGAAGTCATGGTCAATCCAGGCTTTGTTAATTTTTATAAGATTCAACCTGTCAGCATTTTCAGTTGACAGGCGGTTACGCTTATCTGTTATAATGCCCCCAGCAGCACTAAATACCCTCTCAGACAAAATGCTGAAAGCAGGGCAGGCCAGCACCTCCAAGGCGTAGAGCGCCAGTTAGTGCCACTAGGCCACGCATCAGGGTGAGGGTGCTGGCAGGGTTTCATATAACTGTCTGAGGCTTTGGAGAGTGTTGTCCTGCCTTTGTTGGAACTGGTGTGTTCCCCTTGTCTCCCCTCCTCGGTTGACCAAGGAACTACAGACTCTGCCACCAACGTTGTCAGATAGAAATTTTTGGAGCAATTTTTTAACAAGGATCTTCTGGTATTGCACCATTTTGCTCGTCCTCTCCACCAGAGGAATGAGAGATGAATAGTTATCTTTGTAGAGGGAGTCAAGAAGGGTGAACAACCAGTAATCTGTGTTGTCTAAAATGCGTATAACGCGTGGGAAGCTGGAAAGGCAGCCTAACATGAATTCAGCCCTGTGTGCCAACAGGCAAGACTTCATTGTCATCATCAGGAGGATGACTCTCAATCTCCTCATCCCCTTCCTCCTCTTCTGCCCTCCCACACTGAACAGATGGAATTAAACTTCCATGGGTACTACCCTCTGTAGCGGAGGCAACCGTCTCCTGCTCCTCCTCTTCCTCATCTTCATAGCCCTCTTCGCGCTGAGAAGACAAACTGAAGGTGGTCTGGCTATCACCCTGTGTAATGTCTTCCACCTCTTCCACATGCAAAGCGTCCGCCTTAATTGTGAGCAGCGAGCGTTTGAGTAGACACAGAAGTGGGATGGTTACGCTGATAATAGCGTTATCGCCGCTCACCATCTGTGTTGATTCCTCAAAGTTTCTTAAAACCTCACAGAGGTCAGACATCCATGTCTACTCCTCTCTTGTGAATAGTTGACGCTGATTGGAAAGGCGATGATCATTTTGCAGCTGGCATTTCACTACTTCCTTCTGCTGCTCACAAAGCCTGGCCTACATGTGGAACGTCAAGTTCCAGCGCATGCTCACGTCGCACAACAGCCAGTGAGCTGGCAATTTCAAGCGCTGCTGCAGCGTTGACAGACTGGCTAAAGCTGTTGATGACTTGCGGAAATGTGCACACATGCGGCGTACCTTCACCAGTAGCTTAGGCAAATTGGCGTAGGTTTTGCGAAACCGCTGAACCACTAAGTTTAAGACGTGGGCTAGGCATGGGATGTGTG
Source organism: Bufo bufo (assembly GCF_905171765.1). Classification (NCBI taxonomy): domain Eukaryota; kingdom Metazoa; phylum Chordata; class Amphibia; order Anura; family Bufonidae; genus Bufo; species Bufo bufo. The sequence continues at coordinate 239,928,085 of NC_053390.1, forward strand.
TGAGCTTGCTAAGCTCCAAAGTCTCCACCAAGTTACGGCCATTATCAGACACAACCATGCATGGTTCTAGGTTGAGTGGCGAGAGCCACAGCTCAGTCTGGTCTCTTATCACCTGCATTCACAGATTTGAACATAATCCTGTTCACGGGATTCTATAGTAGAAAATGGTTATCAACTTAAGAATTCACAGCAGTACCATCATTCTAAAATATAACTTTTAATAATAATATATAAAATAGTCAATACATCCCTTTAATATAATTATGTAGTAGATAATAAAGTGACAAAAAGAAAAATAAATCAAAAAGCTAGGGTCAGATTGGTGTTAACTAGCACGATATTAGCGATATACAGTCATGTGAAAAAATTCGGACACCCTTTGAAAGCATGTGGTTTTTTGTAACATTTTTAATAAAAGGTTATTTCATCTCCGTTTCAACAATACAGAGAGATTAAAGTAATCCAACTAAACAAAGAAAACTGAAGAAAAGTCTTTTCAAGATCTTCTGTAAATGTCATTCTACAAAAATGCCTATTCTAACTGAGGAAAAAGATAGGACACCCTCACATGTATTCCCTCTTAAATTGGCTCAGATTTCACACAGGTATATCACACCAGGTGCACATAATTAGTAGATCGTTACTCTGCATGTTGAATGAGGCTTGCCTTATTTAAACCTCAGACATTTAGTTTGGTGTGCTCCTGACTGTTGAAGTGAGAGTGAGCACCATGGTGAGAGCAAAAGAGCTGTCAGAGGACTTCAGAAAAAAGATTGTAGCAGCCTATGAGTCTGGGAAGGGATTTAAAAAGATCTCAAAAGATTTTGAAATCAGCCATTCCACTGTCCGGAAGATAGTCTACAAGTGGAGGGCTTTCAAAACAACTGCCAACATGCCCAGGACTGGTCGCCCCAGCAAGTTCACCCCAAGAGCAGACCGCAAGATGCTAAAAGAGGTCTCCAAAAACCCTAAAGTGTCATCTCGAGAACTACAGCAGGCTCTGGCTACTGTTGATGTAGAAGTACATGCCTCTACAATCAGAAAGAGACTGTACAAGTTTAACTTGCATGGGAGGTGTGCAAGGAGGAAACCTTTGCTTTCCAAGAGAAACATCGAGGCCAGACTGACATTTGCCAGAGATAAAGTTGACAAAGACCAGGACTTCTGGAATAATGTTCTTTCGACAGATGAGTCCAAAATTGAATTATTTGGACACAACAGCAGAGGACATGTTTGGCGTAAACCAAACACAGCATTCCAAGAAAAGAACCTCATACCAACTGTGAAGCATGGAGGTGGAAGTGTCATGGTTTGGGGCTGCTTTGCTGCAGCAGGACCTGGTCAGCTCACCATCATAGAATCCACGATGAATTCTACTGTGTATCAGAAGGTGCTTGAAGAACATGTGAGACCATCAGTTAGAAAATTAAAGCTGAAGCGGAACTGGACCATGCAACATGACAATGACCCAAAACATACTAGTAAATCAACCAAAGATTGGCTGAAAAAGAAGAAATGGAGAGTCCTGGAATGGCCAAGTCAAAGTCCAGATTTGAATCCCATTGAGATGCTGTGGGGTGACTTGAAAAGGGCTGTACGTGCAAGAAACCCCTCAAACATCTCACAGCTGAAAAAGTTCTGCATTGAGGAGTGGGGTAAAATTTCCTCAGACCGATGTCGAAGACTGGTAGATGGCTACAAGAACCGTCTCACTGCAGTTATTTCAGCCAAAGGAGGTAACACTCGCTATTAGGGGCAAGGGTGTCCTATCTTTTTCCTCAGTTAGAATAGGCATTTTTGTAGAATGACATTTACAGAAGATCTTGAAAAGACTTTTCTTCAGTTTTCTTTGTTTAGTTGGATTACTTTAATCTCTCTGTATTGTTGAAACGGAGATGAAATAACCTTTTATTAAAAATTTTACAAAAAACCACATGCTTTCAAAGGGTGTCCTAATTTTTTCACATGACTGTAGTTAGTAGATGTTAATAGAACCTGCTTAGGGGTGGTATCCCTATTTCTGGCCCTAATGTAGTGGCCCTACCTAATTACGGAATAGCCGCCCCGATAGGGGCGATCCCGTTTCTCGTGCCTCCTAGTGTCCCTGGTTAACCCTGGAGCGGGGTAAACCTGTGTAATGGGGGACCCTATAGAAACACCTGGGCTATTCTACACACACAAAAAAAAAAAAAAATAATAATAATAATAATAGTAAACATATATATAATTACCCAAGATGGGTGACAAACAACACCCTTTGTATCAAGTTACACATATAAGATAGAGATAATAGAATAGTAAAGGTGAAATGTCCAATAGTCCCTACGCGTTTCGCCTGGTTGGTGTCAGGCTCATCAGGGGACACATTTGACAAGGAGTACCTATCACCATAGAGTATTACAGATATTATTATATATATATAAATTTATTTTCTTTTTTAGTATTTAATTTTCCTTTAAAGATACATACACAGATGTTAAAATAAAAGATCAGATAGGCCAATAGCTAGGAACAATACTGATCAATCGGTTCAATAATATTATCAGACCACTTATAGCAGGCCAGTAACTGGAAAGGATACTGATCAATCAATTTAATAAGATTATCAAATCACGTATTATTACCAGGAGAAAGTCAGTGGAAAAAAGATAAATAAGAGTTTTCATTAATGCTAGAATTAGAGAAAACCCCATATTGTTCACATATCTCGTGCTTGAAAATATGGCCAAACTGGGATATACCAAATCATATATCTCGGTATCTAATCATCAGTCAGCTAGATATGAGCTATGCCTATATATTAGAACCACATCACAAGATCATGCCTCTGACAGGTGTCAGATAGGACACATAGATAAATCTGTCAATTATAGCAACATGATATTAGCTGTTTAGTCAACTCTCAATAGTGAATACCGATGTATATCACAACTATAGCGTATAAGGTGTCACCAATCACTATGCAGTATAAATAATAGCAGGTAAAATATTAGAACCTCATCACACTATAATGCCTCTGATAGATGTCAAATGAGACACGTCGATAAGTCTGTCAATTATAGCAACATAATATTAGCTGTTTAGTTAACTCTCAATAGTAAATATCGGTGTATATCATAACTCCAGCATATAAGGTGTCACCAATCAACGTGTGGTATAAATAGTGGCGGATGAAATCCGTTGATAATACTTGCATGCCCCTTTTAAAGCTAGACATGTGATCCGATACCCGGAAGTGATGGTTTAAAAAGCAGATACGCCGGCATAATCTTGCCGCTCATCTTCTGGACGCCACTATTCTGGGTCACTCTGATGCCAACACCGCCACTAATATCGACGGACACCGTCACTTACCTGTCTAGCTTTAAAAGGGGCATGCAAGTATTATCAACGGATTTCATCCGCCACTATTTATACCACACGTTGATTGGTGACACCTTATATGCTGGAGTTATGATATACACCGATATTTACTATTGAGAGTTAACTAAACAGCTAATATTATGTTGCTATAATTGACAGACTTATCGATGTGTCTCATTTGACATCTATCAGAGGCATTATTGTGTGATGTGGTTCTAATATTTTACCTGCTATTATTTATACTGCATAGTGATTGGTGACACCATATACGCTATAGTTGTGATATACATCGGTATTCACTATTGAGAGTTGACTAAACAGCTAATATCATGTTGCTATAATTGACAGATTTATCTATGTGTCCTATCTGACACCTGTCAGAGGCATGATCTTGTGATGTGGTTCTAATATATATGCATAGCTCATATCTAGCTGACTGATGATTAGATACCGAGATATATGATTTGGTATATCCCAGTTTGGCCATATTTTCAAGCACGAGATATGTGAACAATATGGGGTTTTCTCTAATTCTATCATTAATTAAAACTCTTATTTATCTTTTTTCCACTGACTATCTCCTGGTAATAATACGTGATTTGATAATCTTATTAAATTGATTGATCAGTATCCTTTCCAGTTACTGGCCTGTCTATAAGTGGTCTGATAATATTATTGAACTGATTGATCAGTATTGTTCCTAGCTATTGGCCTATCTGATCTTTTATTTTAACATCTGTGTATGTATCTTTAAAGGAAAATTAAATACTAAAAAAGAAAATAAATTTATATATATATAATAATATCTGTAATACTCTATGGTGATAGGTACTCCTTGTCAAATGTGTCCCCTGATGAGCCTGACACCAACCAGGCGAAACGCGTAGGGACTATTGGACATTTCACCTTTACAATTCTATTATCTCTATCGTATATGTGTAACTTGATACAAAGGGTGTTGTTTGTCACCCATCTTGGGTAATTATATATATGTTTACTATATTATTATTATTATTTTTATTTATTTTTTTGTGTGTAGAATAGCCCAGGTGTTTCTATAGGGTCCCCCATTACACAGGTTTACCCCGCTCCAGGGTTAACCAGGGACACTAGGAGGCACGAGAAACGGGATCGCCCCTATCGGGGCGGCTATTCCGTAATTAGGTAGGGCCACTATATTAGGGCCAGAAATAGGGATACCACCCCTAAGCAGGTTCTATTAACATCTACTAACTATATCGCTAATATCGTGCTAGTTAACACCAATCTGACCCTAGCTTTTTGATTTATTTTTCTTTTTGTCACTTTATTATCTACTACATAATTATATTAAAGGGATGTATTGACTATTTTATATATTATTATTAAAAGTTATATTTTAGAATGATGGTACTGCTGTGAATTCTCTTATCACCTGCCACAGCTCTGCGGTGGTGTGCTGTTTGTCCCCTAAGCATATCAGCTTCAGAACGGCCTGTTGCTGCTTCCCCACTGCAGTGCTACACTGCTTCCAGCTACTGACTGATTACTAACTGCAAAAGGATAATTCGGATGTGCAAGTGGAAGAGGAGGCGAGGAGGAGAAGTGGGAGTTGGATCCACTAACGTAGGTGCTGGCGGAAACCCTGATCGACGTAGGGCCCGCAATCCTTGGCGTCGGTAGCACCTGTACCATCCCAGGGTACGACTCGCTCCCGGCCTCCACAACATTGACCCAGTGTGCCATCAGGGAAATGTAGCGTCCCTGGCCAAATGCATTTGTCCATGTGTCTGTGGTTAAGTGGACCTTCCCAGTAACTGCTTTGGTCATTGCACGTGTGATGTTACAGGACACATGTTGGTGTAAGGCGGGCATGGCACACCTTGAAAATAGTGATGGCTGGGGACTGCGTAACGCGGGACGGCCGCCTACATCAGGCTGCGGAAGGCCTCAATGTTCAAAAGCCTAAATGGTAACATTTCCAAGGCTATTAATTTGGAAAGCTGTGCATTTAGTGCTATGGCCTGTGGGTGCGTGGCTCGGTATTTGCACTTGCGTTCAAATGCCTGGGGCAAGGACATTTGTATGCTGCGCTGGGACACGGAAGTGGATGTGTTCACTGATTGTGCTTGCGAATGTCAAGGTGCAAGGTGGGAGCCATCTGAGCCTGCATTTTGGACAGGGGATTGGCCAGCATGTAACATAGGGGAAGAGGAGGCTGTGGTGTGACCCGCAGACACAGATTGTGGACCCAGGTGTTCAGCCCACCTATTATGGTGCTTTGATGCCATGTGGCTTATCATGCTGGTGGTGGTGAGGCATATACATCATGGACGAGGAGGATGAGAAAAGGAAGATTCAACCATATACCCTTTTTTGTGGCAGAAGGAGTGCATGGGACACGGAAGTGGATGTGTTCGCTGATTGTGCTTGCGAAGGTCCAGGTGCAAGGTGGGAGCCATCTGGGCCTGCATTTTGGACAGGGGATTGGCCAGCATGTAACATAGGGGAAGAGGAGGCAGTGGTGTGACCCGCAGAGACAGATTGTGGACCCAGGTGTTTGATGGCCTGCTGGTGACCCACTAAAACATTATGGGTGAGGGTCTTCAGCTGAGCTGACCATCTAAAACATTATGGGTGAGGGCCTGCTGGTGAGCTGACCATCTAAAACATTATGGGTGAGGGCCTGCTGGTGAGCTGACCATCTAAAACATTATGGGCGAGGGCCTGCTGGTGAGCTGACCATCTAAAACATTATGGGTGAGGGCCTGCTGGTGAGCTGACCATCTAAAACATTATGGGTGAGGGCCTGCTGGTGAGCTGACCATCTAAAACATTATGGGTGAGGGTCTGCTGGTGAGCTGACCATCTAAAACATTATGGGTGAGGGTCTGCTGGTGAGTGACCATCTAAAACATTATGGGTGAAGGCCTGCTGGTGAGCTGACCATCCGAAAAATTATATGAGAAGGCATATACATGATGGACAAGGAGGATGAGAAAAGGAAGATTCAACCATATACCCTTTTTTGTGGCGGAAGGGGTGCATGGGAATACAGTACATTCTAAACAACACATTTAAAGTGCCTTTATGTTCAATTGTGGCTTTCCTCTGGTGGAGGGGAGAAGTCAGGGGCAATCCAGGCCTTGTTCATTTTTATAAGAGTCAACCTGTCAGCATTTTCAGTTGACAGCCGGATACGCTTATCTGTTATAATGCCACCAGCAGCACTAAATACCCGCTCAGACAAAACGCTGGCGGCAGGGCAGGCCAGCACATCCAAGGCATAAAGCGCCAGTTCGTGCCACGTGTCCAGCTTGGACACCCAGTAGTTGTAAGGCACTGAGGGATCACTGAGGACGCTGACACGGTCTGCTACCTACTCCTTTACCATCTTCCAAAACATTTCCCTCCTTGTGACACCAGGACGTGCATCATGTTGAGGGTGCTGGCGGGGTGTCATAAAACTACCCCAGGCCTTGGAGAGTGTTGCCCTGCCTTTGCTGGAAGTGCTGTGTGTTCCCCTTGTCTCCCCACCTCGGTTGCCCAAGGAAGTAGGGACTCTGCTGCCAGCGCTGTCAGATGGAAATTTTTGCAGCAATCTGTCAACAAGTAACTTCTGGTATAGCACCATTTTGCTCGTCCGAGAAGTTCTCTTTGTAGCGGGGGTCCTGAAGGGTGAACACCCAGTAATCCCTGTTATCTAAAATGCGTATAACACGGGGGTTACGGGAAAGGCAGCCTAACATGAAGTCAGCCATGTGTGCCAGAGTACCAGTGTGCAAGACTTCGCTGTCATCATCAGGAGGATAACTGTCCATCTCCTCATCCTATTCCTCCTCTTCTGTCCACCCACGCTGAACAGATGGAATTAAAGTTCCATGGCTACTACCCTGTGTAGCGGAGGCAACCGTCCCCTGCTCCTCCTCCTCCTCCAATACGCGCTGTGAAGACAAACTGAGGGTGTTCTGGCTATATCCCAGGGTCATGTGTCTTCTTCCCCCATTTCCAACTCTTCCCCACGAACAGCGTCGGCCTTAATTGTGAGTAGCGAGCGTTTGAGTAGACACAGAAGTGGGATGGTTACACTGACAATAGCATTATCGCCGCTCACCATCTGTGTCGATTCCTCAAAGTTTCTTAACACCTCACAGAGGTCAGACATCAATGCCCACTCCTCGCTTGGGAAGAGTGGAAGCTGACTGGAAAGGCGACAACCGTCCTGCAGCTGGTATTCCATTACTGCTCTTTGCTGCTCACAAAGCCTGGCCAACATGTGTAACGTGGAGTTCCAGCCCGTGCTCACGTCGTGCAACAGCCGGTGAGCTGGCAATTTCAAGCGCTGCTGCAGCGTCAACAGACCGGCTAAAGCTATTGATGACTTGCGGAAATGTGCACACATGCGGCACACCTTCGCCAGTAGCTCGGGCAAATTGCGGTAGGTTTTCAGAAACGGCTGAACCACTAAGTTAAAGACGTGGGCTAGGCATGGGATGTGTGTGAGCTTGCCGAGCTCCAAAGCCGCCACCAAGTTGCGCCCATTATCACACACAACCATGCCTGGTTGCAGGTTGAGTGGCGAGAGCCACAGCTCAGTCTGGTCTCTTATCCCCTGCCACAGCTCTGCGGCGGTGTGCTGTTTATCCCCTAAGCATATAATCTTCAGCACGGCCTGTTGACGCATCCCCACAGCAGTGCTACACTGCTTACAGCTACCAGCTGATGGCTGACTGGTGCTGCACGCAGAGAATTCGGAGGTGGAGGTGGAGGAGGAGGCGGAGGCAGAGGAGGAGGAGCCACTTACATAGGTGCTGGCGGTAACCCTGATGGAAGTAGGGCCCTCAATCCTGGGCGTCGGTAGCACCTGTGCCATCCCAGGGTACAAGTCGCTCCCAGCCTCCACTACGTTCACCCAGTGTGCCGTCAGGGAAATGTAGCGTCCCTGGCCACAAGCACTTGTCCATGTGTAACTGCGTTGGTCAGGGCACGGGTGATGTTAGCAGACACATGCTGGGGTAAGGCGGGGACGGCACACCGGGAAAAATAGTGGCGGCTGGGGACTGAGTACCGAGGGATGGCCGCCGACATCAGGCCGCGAAAGGCCTCGGTGTCCACAAGCCTAAATGGCAACATTTCAATTGTCAGTAACTTAGAAGTTGGGCGGTTAGTGCCATGGCCTGTGGGTGGGTGGCTGAGTATTTGCGCTTGCGTTCAAATGCCTGGGGTAAAGACATTTGGACGCTGCGCTGGGACAGGGAAGTGGATGTGGTCGCTGATGGTGCTTGCGATGGTACAGGTGCAGTGCGGGAGGCATCCTGCCTGCGCCTTCGACAGGCGATTGGTCGTCACCCAACATAGGGGAAGAGGAGGCAGTGGTGTGACCCGCGGACACAGATTGTGGACCCAGGCATTCCTCCCACTTATTGCGGTGCTTGGCTGTCATGTGGCAGATCATGCTGATGGTGGTGAGGTTGCTACTGTTCACACCTCGGCTCATTTTGGTGTGGCACAAGTTGCAAACTACTATTCTTTTGTCTTCTGCACTTTCCGCAAAAAAGCGCCATACCGCTGAACACCTACCCCTTGGCAAGGGAGATTTCCGCAAGGGGGTGCTCCGTGGAACACTTGGGGGCCTGTTTGGTGTGGCCTGCCTTTTCCCTGTTGCCACCCCACGGCCTCTTTCAGTCTGTTGCGGTGCTGCAGATCGCTCCCCCTTGGAACTGCTGTCCTGGCTCGCGTTTCCGCCTTCCCATGTTGGGTCAGTGACCTCATCGTCCACCAAGTCCTCTTCAACTTCCCCACTCCGATCATCCTCCTCATTTGCTGATCCCAACACAACTTCAGTGATTGACAACGGTATATCATCCTCTTCATCAACCTCTGCAGACAGTAATTGTGGTTGACTTGATGGCAACTGTGTCTCGTCATCATCCACCTCCTTAAACACATCATCTTGTGAGTGTAAAGGCTCTAGAGGTTGAGAATCAGGGCACAAGATCTCACGTCCCTCTTCAAGAGTGCTTGGGGAGAGGGCCAAATTAAGTGATGGGGGTGAAAATAGCTCCTCGGAACATCCGAGTACCGGATCACTTGTTTGGCCAGACTCTACATGGTGGGAGGAAGGATGATCAGGGTGAGGATTGTGTTGTTGACCAGACTGTTGGCTACTGAGACTGGACTAGGTGGAAGACAGGGTGGTGCTTAACCCAGTGGAAGCATTATCTGCTGCAATCCAACCGACCACCTGGTCGCACTGGTCTGACTTCAAGAGTGTTGTCTTCTGACACCCTGCAAACTGGGACATGAATTTAGGTATCGTGGATGACTGTGTTCCTTGTGCTCTGGCAGCAGGCACAGTTGCAACGCGCCCTGAGCCACGGCCTCTGCGTGAACCATCAGAATCACGTTTACTTCCCTGTCCCTTAATACTTGCCGTCTTCATATTGACACTGGATGTCACTGCAATTTGGATTAAATATAGGCGTCACACACGGCCTACATATCAGTGCTGATTTGCTTCTCACTGGTCACAGCAAGCAGAGTTTGTTTAATTCAGAAACTGACTGTGTAACAGCAATTTGGATTAAATATAGGCGTCACACACGGCCTAGATATCAGTGCTGATTTGCTTCTCACTGGTCACAGCAAGCAGAGTTTGTTTAATACAGAAACTGACTGTGCAACTGCAATTTGGATTAAATATAGGCGTCACACACGGCCTAGATATCAGTGCTGATTTGCTTCTCACTGGTCACAGCAAGCAGAGTTTGTATAATACAATAAAATGTATAATACAATCAAATAAAATTCACACATCTTTAACAGTCCCCCCTTGAATTTCATTCTCTCCCTAAACCTAAAGATCTGTCCCAATGCTCCGACATCCTCTTCACCATCTTCCTCGACAAGCCATACCTAGCGAACAGCCTCCCGTGACACTGGATTTGAGCACGGGGAGATGATCTTTCCCTAACTGGCGTTGACATTATATGGGGGGACTGAAGGTCATCAATGCTCCTGATTTTCTGGATCGATATTTTCATACAATTTTTCCATATTCTTTTGAGTCATGATCAACAGTCACACAAGGGAAAACCAGTCTCAACACTTCCTTGAAATCAATCCAATTATGCTTTTCTTTGAGCTTCACTGTGCTTGTGGTCAACAACACTCGGAATGGACCATCAAACCAGGGTTTTTGGACTTTTCTAACGTGTCTTTTTCTACCACCCAATCTCCAGACATAAGTGGGTGGGTTCCTGGTACTTTATCAAAACCTGGAAGTGAAGCAAAAACTCGAAAATGTACTTTAGTCAAATGCTTGTACAAACTGATCACATAATCTGCCAGACAACCATGTTGCATCTGAAGCTGCTGTGGGAAATAAAATCCTATCCTAGGGGCTGACCCAAAAAGGACCTTATAGGGACAAAGGCCTGTCTCACGGTTAGGCGTATACCTTACTAAAAGAGGGCTACCAGCAGGCACTGTATTGGGCTTTTTGAATCTTTTAACTTTAGTGTCCCGTTCAGTTCCTTTTCCCTACTCTACTGCTGCTTTGTGGATGGTACGAAGCATGTAAGGCCTGTCCTACACCCAAAACCTTCATCATCTCCTGCCTCACTTCACCTGTGAAGTGAACACCTGTGTCACTGTTAATGATCTAAGGTACCCCATACCTGCACACAACTTCGGCCATAATCTTCTTTACTTCTTTGGGTACGGTTTTGGCCATCCTGAAAACAAGTCATCACATATCAATACATACTCATACATGCCCACCTTGGGTAGTTGAAGATAGTCTGCAAACGTTGAAACAGATACAAAAAGCAAGACGTGTTTCTTGGGTACCTTAACCACCTTGCCCACGTTGTTCTGGGGACAAATCATTTATCCTTGAGTATGTCTGACTGTTACAGTGCTGAACCCTGGGGCGTACCATATGCTACGTACTAAATCACACATAGCAGTTTTTGTCTGGTGCATCAATCCATGGGTTGCCTGTGCCATCGTGGAGTAGAGGGACCTGGGAAGGTAAAGTTTCCCTTCTAATTTGTAGTCCCTCCTTTTCCATCCACCAGTCCCTTTCCTCCTTCCCCATCTGGTTCTGTAAGGTCTTAAGAACTTTCGGGAGACAGGAGGAGTTATTTCAGGGACCTGAAGTGTGGCCACTTAAGACAGGGGTCTGCTTAGGTAATTTGGCAGCCATTTTTACAACCTGATCTGCCGTGGCTTTCCCCTTTGCATCCTCTGCATCTGTTTACAGTGGCCTTTCATTGCTATCATCACCTCTCATGTTAGTGACAAGAGGGCTTCCATCAGAGACCTCACTGCTTCCCCATTTTCAATGGGTTTACCTGAAGAGATCAAGGAGTCTCTGGCTTTCCATATGGGCCCATAGTCATGGGCTATCCCAAAAGCACACTTGGAATCAGTGTAAATGTTGCCTGTTTTTTCCATCTGCATATCTGCAAGCCATCTTCAGAGTCTTTTAGCTCCACTTCTTGAGCAGACATGTGTGGTAGTTCACGTTTAATCACCACTGCCCAACCTATGTAGTACCTGCCATCCTGGCCATACCTCGATCCATCCACAAAGAGCACATGATCTAGATTACCTAATGGCTGATTTTCCAAATCCCACTACCTCTCGTGACATCATCTGCAAACAGTCAGGAGCATCTTCCTTTGAATCTGGAAGAAAAGTTTAAGTTTAAAGTACGGTGCCCTAACTCTTCCCTCCCCCCTTGATCCAGAGGCAACAGGGTGGCTGGGTCCAAAGTATTACACCTTTGGAGAGCAACATTGTCATTCAACAAAATGGAACACTGCATTCTCAAATAACGGGCAACAAAACAATCATTTGGATTGTACGTTCATGAGGATAAATGTAATATCACCATCATTTTGTGGTTCAGAACTATCTCAGAGCTTTCCTCAAGCATAGCTAGTACAACTACTACAGCTCTGATGCAGAAAGGGGCACCTCTGGCCACGGGATCAAGTCTAACTGAATAATATGCTACAGGGCGTTATTGCTGGCCATGCAGTTGGGTGAGGACAGCTGAGTCATGGCCCTCACTTCATAACAATACAATCTAATTGTAATAATCTGATAGGCCCAGTGTGGGGGAACACAAAATTGCCAGCTCTAGGCATAAAAAGCATCTACCACCTCATCTGTGAGGCGGTAGGGACTAAAGGACAAATCAATCACAGTGGAGTGAGTAGGGGTAATGGGAACCTGAGCCAACAAGGTGTGTGTATTGGGCACGATGTGGGTGTTAGAAACTGTGGCTTCCTTAACGGCATGTAGGTCATGTACCATCCAATGGTGAGTAGTTTTGCTTTTCTCAGCTTCTGGGAGTACTGATACAAACATGGACCAGGTAATTTTATCACTAATGGCCAACAAACAAAGTTCCTGGTCGTTGAGGGCACCTGTAAGCTTCACAGTGCCGTCCTCCTGATATGATATACTAGCATGTACTTTTGCAAGCAAATATGCACCAGGAGGCAACAAGTGGCGTTACCACTGACCAGCAAACGGGCAAGCTCATCTTGGTTAGGGGCAAATCTAATATGGATGGTTTCTGTTGAAAAGGGAGCGTACTACTTTCCCATCCACTTCTACCCAAAGACTGGTGTCCTTGGGGAGTAAATCAGGGGAGGCCATGTTTGCTGTGCACAACTGTCTTGGCTGCTCCAGTATCAATAAAAAACGGGACTACTTCTTTATCACCCAGAGTGAGGGATATCATTGGGCCAAACTGAATCTGTAGAGCCAATACTGGATTTCCTGTTTCCTAATCTTGATCTAACTCCCCCTTACCTGTCTTTGTGTTCTCCTTATGACAAAAAAAACCATGGGTGTCTGTTGGGATGGACAGTGATCCGGGCATGGTCAACATAGAATACAATCCTCTCGTGTGGTGTGGACGAGGAGTACCACACACACCACAACACTCTCTTTTCTAGGATCTGGGTCCCACAGACTCTGCAGGCCCATCATAGGGTGGCAGACTTACTTTTTCCTCACTTCAATAAGGCGTTTGACATCAGAGCTGAAGCAATGCCAAAGGAACACTACCTATGGTTGGCACCACTGAACCACCCAATGCTGCTTGATGTTACTCTGCATTTTGGCTTACAGAAGTATCCAACTTTCCCTATCGCGAAATTAATAGACTGGAAAACAGGACTTCTCATCTTCCATGGGAGTGTCTTATAACTAGGGGATGGTCACAAGGGCTGTCGTTGTCTGTAACGTCCACCCCTATCCTCCTCCCTCCACTCTGAGTCATCTAAGTCCACCCCTTTCAGTCGGACACTGTGGTACTCCTTTTGTCCGTCAGTAGTGTGCCAGCTGTCCATTAGAACAGAGCTCTGATGTTTAGCACAACATGTAACACGTAACTTCAAACATTGAAACAAACAGATCTGAAAAATACAGACATGAACACACAAAGGGCCCATAAGAAACTTTTCATTGACTTCAATATAAAAAAATGTACTGCTCAATCAGAAACTGTGGGCACCAATAAAAAACCAAAAATCTTCCAAGAAAAATAAAATAAAATAAAATCCTCAATGCGCATATTATTTTAAAAAACAAATATCGTACTCGATACACATTCACATTTTCATGTACTCATTTTCACAAACAGCTCATAACCACGCCCTTATACATAAAATATGAATTGCATTCACAGCTCTGCTAAAACATCCATCAGTCTTCACACATTTTCGACTCAACTACAACTCAAAGCCACACCCATTCACATTCCACTGAATCAGTTATGTCTTCCAACCCAGCCACATAGTTACTTTGTTTCATCCCAAAACTTGCAGCACAGACAACAGATAGCCACACCACACCCAGAATTGCTGATGGTCTGTCGCTGTTGTGCTGTTTTCCAATGTCTTCTGGTCTTCACTCTGTGATTAATCAAATCTTATACGAAGACAATATACATGTTATAATCATACAGTCATTTTGTTAAAAGCTGGATTCCCACATTACACTGCTTGGGAAAGAAGAATGAAAATTATTGAACAATTCTTCGTCTGCATGAGTCCCTCCCCCCTCTTCCTTTTGCCCGCTCCTCTTATCTCAGGAATGTTTCTGTGTGAAGGCGGGGGAAGTGGATCTCTGTAGCTCACACTAGATACATACAATACTTATCCATTAACTGACCATCTTTTGCTGCTGTAATCTCTAATGCTAATGCTAGAATCTTCCCTATTTAAACACACACATATCATTAGGGTAACAAAACTTAACCAGTTCATTTCTGAACATTTAACACAAGCGCCTTTCTGATTGCAGACACTGGGGAACTTTCTGTCTTGCTAGTGCCATCAATTAACATCCTGAAACTGCTCTGTTTTCTCACTCATTAGAACCCCCCCTTCAACATCACAGGAGTTCTGATGCCCACAGTCTGTAAGCTCTAACTTCACAGTTTCTTACAGATTTTCATCCCTGTTGCCAGCCAGACGACCTGCTGTCCGGGCCACACTTTCTCTAACATTATTTTTCACATTTTAACTTTCAATTCTCCATTAATATCACATCCTGCAATCTTCATTAACTTCTTATAATTTTTACATGTTGACTTCCTTCTTCTCTCGCTACAAGCTGAGGAGCAGTATATTCTCCTTCTTCATGTGAGTGGGACTGACCCATCTCAAAACAACAGTATTTCAGACTGACACACACACAAAACAGAGGAGTGATCAGCACCTTTAACCCTTTCCTCCGCAGACAAAGGATTCACCCTCCCCTCTGGTTGGCTCAAATCTGACTATCACTTCTGACTAGTCAGCTGGGACTCCCCGCACATCTTCCCCTGCTCCAGGGGTCAGGCGGGCTCCGCCGCATCTTCCTGGGGTCAGGTCAGGTGGAGAATATCTCCGCAGTCTTCCCTTATCTCAAAGGGTCATGAGCCTCCACGCGTCTTCCTGGCCAGGTCAGCCAGAGTTTACTTTGTCCCACACCTCGGCGCTACAGCGCCCCCTTCCAAACCAGGAGGTTACTGTCCCCTCCCTTTGTCTGTGGTCTTACTGTCCATGCTCAATTCACTCCTCGGACCATACTGACACACATAAACACATATACACACCAGAGTGATCTATCAATTCAGATTATGGTTCTATGGACCCCAGGCTTTCAGCATATTAGCCGACTACTATACTTACATGGGTACCAACTCACAGCAGACTAAGCCAACATTAAGTGACAAACTAAATGGCCAAAAGGCGGGTAAGAGTATTCTTACCGTTCTATTAAAGCCGGCCATCTCCTCTCTGCCGTTCGTCAAGTCCTGGGGCCTTTTGTGTGTCGGCTATTGATGCTCCCTTCGCCATGGGGTCCCATCTGGGGTGCCATTTGATAAAGCAGCCCTAAATTAGAGCATTTGAGATACACTCTGGTGCTCCAAATCAATGTACCCCCAGGGGGTTAATATCCACGTGTGGTTGAGAGACTAGACATTGACACAGAAGCTGGTCAAAGCAATCTCTAATTTATTACAGAAAGCAAGTGGTATATGTATCTTCAGAAAAGGGCAGTACTTTCTGAGGCCCAGACATTATTCCATTGGCTCAAAAGGAATGAGATAAGAGAGAGGAGATAACACCCTGGCATCTGCGCACTGGGCCCTACTTTGGAATGTGAACTAATGTAAACATCTGGTTACCGTTTTCACTTTGTAATGGCTTCTATTTTAACAATAATACTGCATACGTCATATGTGACACTTCAAAGAGGTGATTCTCTATAGGCAGTGAATAGTATATACATATCATCGAGCCATATGATTGGCTTATGCACTCCTTCACACTCTATATACCTCCCTTGGGACACCTGTACAAGGATGAGAAAACAGACACTTCTCACAGCACAGCTCTTTGCCGCCCCCTCTCTCCTCCAGCCTTGAAACAAAGAGGGGGGTGGGGAAGCACTTTAAAAAGAAAAAGTTAACTCATTACAGTCCTAGAGATACAAAATATATAGAATAAAATTCAAGCAGAGTTTGTTTAATACAGAAACTGACTGTGTAACTGCAATTTGGATTAAATATAGGCGTCACACACGGTCTAGATATCAGTGCTAATTTGCTTCTCAGTGGTCGCAGCAAGCAGAGTTTGTATAATACAGAAACTGACTGTAACTGCAATTTGGATTAAATATAGGCGTCACACACGGCCTAGATATCAATGCTGATTTGCTTCTCACTGGTCACAGCAAGCAGAGTTTGTATAATACAGAAACTGACTGTAACTGCAATTTGGATTAAATATAGGCGTCACACACGGCCTAAATATCAGTGCTGATTTGCTTCTTACTGGTCACAGCAAGCAGAGTTTGTTTAATACAGAAACTGACTGTGTAACTTCAATTTGGATTAAATATAGGCGTCACACACGACCTAGATATCAGTGCTGATTTGCTTCTCACTGGTCACAGCAAGCAGCGTTTGTAGAATGCAGAAAATGAATGTCACTAACGGTTGCCCTGACACAAAAAAATAATTCCCCCAAAATAAATTTTGCTGCCACCTCTAACAATAGTCCTTAAAAGGACTTTTGGGTCTCTGAAAGGTTTGAGATCAAATTCGCTCTACACTCGCTCTGTCCCTTCCAAACAGCAGCTCTCCCTGACTCGCAATGAGCCAAACCTGCGTGACCAGGTGCTATATAGCACCCAATGATGTGTTTCGGCCAGCCAATCACTGTAATGCCAGTAGAAAACATGTTTAATGGCATTACAGTGATGGCAATACTTATCAGCATGTTTATTGGCTGCTTAGAAGGTGCCAAACGTCCGGGGAGGAGACTCGAGCATGGCGCTCGAGCACATGTGGTACTCGGCAGAGCGCTCTGGATCTGCTGAGCATATCCATGCTCGAGCCGAACCGGTACTCGGCCGAGCATGCTCGATCATCACTAGTTGCTAGTGTTCACGCCCCTGCTAAATTTTGTATGGCACAGGTTGCAAATTACAATTCTTTTGTCGTCCGCACTTTCCTCAAAAAAGCGCCAGACTGCGGAACACCTACCCCTTAGCAAGGGAGATTTCCGCAAGGGGGTGCTCCGGAGAACAGTTGCTGGCCTGTTTGATGTGGCCCGCCTTCTCCCTTTTGGCAACCCACTGCCTCTTCCAGCCTGTTGCGGTGCTGCAGATCCCCCCCCTCTGTACTGTTGTCCTCCCCCGGCTTTCCACCTTTCCAGGTTGGGTCAGTGACTTCATCGTCCACCACCTCCTCTTCCACTTCCTCACTCTGCTCATCCTCCTGACTTTTTGACCTAACCACAACCTCAGTGATTGACAACTGTGTCTCATCTTCTTCCTCAACCTCTTGCTACAGTAATTGCTGTTGAGTTATTGGCAACTGTGTCTCATCATCATCCACCTCATTAAACAGTAATTGCCTTTCCCCACCGTCATCTTCTTGTGACTGTGGATGCTCAAGAGTTTGGGAATCAGGGCACAAGATCTGTCACTCTTCAAACGTGCTTGGTGAGAGGGCCAAAACAAGGAATGGCAAGGAAAAGAGGTCCTCGCAATATCCGAGTGTGGGATCACTTGTTTGGCCAGACCTCCATGGTGGAAGGAAGGAGTATCAAGACTGGGCTTGGTGGAAAACAGGATGGTGCTTAACTGACTGGAAGCATTATCTGCTGCAATCCAACCGACCACCTGGTCGCACTGGTCTGACTTCAAGAGTGCTGTCCTGCGCCACCCTGCAAACTAGGACATGAAGTTAGGTATTGTGGATGACTGTTTTTCTTGTGCTCTGGCAGCAGGCACTGTGTGACAAACTGCCATTTGCCACTGGGCATTGTAGAAAACTTATGGCTAGCCTCCTGCCCTACGACTATGGCCCCGGGACATATTACCCTTCAAGAACTGTGTAACAGAACTTTGCGCATGTCTGGACTGTTAATAGGACCGAAAGCGGTTGGAATTTGGGACAGACCCATCCGTATGGATTAAAAAATGGCACCCAGATATCTAATTTTATTGTATTTGTGTACTCTGAGCGGCATTCCCCTAATGATATGCCCTCAGACTTGAGCTATCTGGGAATAGGTTAAATGTCTGTGTTGGCTGGGAGGGTGTGACATTGTGTGTTGGGTGGTGATTCCTGTCCTGTTGTTCCCACATGTGTATTGGTGATTTCCCTTTGTCCTGAGAGATAATTGAATTGCTCTTCCGGTGTCTCCAGGGCAGAGAGGAGGAAACCATGATACATTGTGGGGATGTGTTGTGTCTGTATATCCTAGTGCTACGTATCTGTCCTGTGTCACAGTCCTCCTTTTGGTCCCCTAGGGGCGTGTACACCAGATGGGGACCTGCATAAATACGGGCGGGTAGCCCTCAATAAAGTGTTCATGTTTTTCTAACCCTTCAAAACGGAGCCTCGTCTCGTTATTGGAGGGAATTGCTGTGTCACGCTGGGGACTGCTATGCTCTGCATACTCCCTGGAGCTTTAATCTCTTTCTTCTTGTCCCTGATACCCTCTCCTGGAGGAGAGATCTGTCCCACACGGTCCTGAATGCTGGAGGTTCATTCAGGGTGGAAGGAAGACGGCGCGGCTCCAGTTAAGCTACGGCGGTTGTGGAGTCTGTGGTGGTTGTGGTGTCCAGTGCGGTGCTTGTGGTCCTCGGCGCAAGCTAGGAAGCGTCCATTAATGGAAGGTGATCCGTTACATTGGTGGCAAGCGGTGGGATGGCTTCCCTAGTGCGAGGAGCAGCATCCTGGGAACACAAAGCAAAACGGGAATATTGGTATAGTCACGTACGGTTTGACGCTATACTGAAGAGGCGGTTGGCTATCTATGGGCCCCACCTAACAGAGGAACTTGTACCGGAAGTGAGGAGAGAACTGGCGGAGTATCTGCAGAAGGAAGCAGAATATCGGCAGAGATAGCGAAGTATTCCGTCCCTGCGCCCCAGCAGGGACGTGAGTTACAGGGGGCCGAAGGTGTTGTCCTTCCCCCCCAGCGGCAGTGTGAACCCCAGTGAGCTGAAGGTGTCGTCCTTCCTCCCCAGCGGCAGTGTGTGTTACAGGGAGCTGAAGGTGCCCTCCTCCCTGCCCAGCGGCAGTGTGTACTCCAGGGAGCTGAAGGTGTCGTCCTTCCTCCCCAGCGGCAGTGGGTGTTACAGGAAACTGATTGTGCCCTTCTTCCTCCCCAACGGCAGTGCGTACCCCAGGGGGCCGAATGTGTCGTCCTTCCCCCCCAGCGGCAGTGTGAACCCCAGGGAGCTGAAGGTGTCGTCCTTCCTCCCCAGCAGCAGTGGGTGTTACAGGGAGCTGAAGGTGCCCTCCTTCCCCCCCAGCGGCAGTGTGTACCCCAGAGAGCTGAAGGTGCCCTCCTCCCTCCCCAGCGGCAGTGTGTACCCCAGGGGGCCGAAGGTTTCGTCCTTCCCCCCCAGCGGCAGTGTGAACCCCAGGGAGCTGAAGGTGTCGTCCTGCCTCCCCAGCGGCAGTGGGTGTTACAGGGAGCTGAAGGTGCCCTCCTCCCTCCCCAGCGGCAGTGTGTCGAAGGTGTCGTCCTTACCTCCCAGCGGCAGTGTGAACCCCAGTGAGCTGAAGGTGTCGTCCTCCTCCCCAGCGGCAGTGTGTGTTACAGGGAGCTGAAGGTGCCCTCCTTCCCCTCCAGCGGCAGTGTGTAACCCAGGGAGCTGAAGGTGTCGTCCTTCCTTCCCAGCGGCAGCCTGTGTTTCAGGGAGAGGAGCGCAGCACCCTCTCTCCCCAGCGGCAGCTCACCCTAACAAGGGGAGACACCAATCGCCCAGACGGCGCAGATGGGACCGTGGTCTCTGCGCCTGACCTACCGGGATGCTGGACAGCCTGTCCAGATCCCCCATTACCCTCACCAGGACAACAGGAGGAGGGGGTAAGTACAAATTCCCCTCCCAGTTAACTCCTAACGTGGCCTCAGGGTTAACAGAGGTGATGTTAACCCCTACTGACTCCCATGTTCCTCTGGCTACTGAGCCGGACTATGGTCTCAGCACCCCAGCAGAAGAGCTGGCAGCTGGGCAGAGTGCAGTCGGCCTCTGCCCTCCCTCAAGCCCCACAGCAAAATACCCAGGTGCAGTAACTGTTTCTTGTGGGTGGGTCACCCTTGTACCTGTTTGTTGTGGGTGGGCTACTCAGGCATTTGGTTACTGTGGGTTGGTGGATCGACTAACGGAGGCACTGACCGACAGAAGGTCAGGTGCCTGGTTAGTCTTCCTACCAAAGGGGAGATGTGTGACAAACTGCCATTTGCCACTGGGCATTGTAGAAAACTTATGGCTAGCCTCCTGCCCTACGACTATGGCCCCGGGACATATTACCCTTCAAGAACTGTGTAACAGAACTATGCCGCATGTCTGGACTGTTAATAGGACCGAACGCGGTTGGAATTTGGGACAGACCCATCCGTATGGATTAAAAAATGGCACCCAGATAGCTAATTTTATTGTATTTGTGTACTCTGAGCGGCATTCCCCTAATGATATGCCCTCAGACTTGAGCTATCTGGGAATAGGTTAAATGTCTGTGTTGGCTGGGAGGGTGTGACATTGTGTGTTGGGTGGTGATTCCTGTCCTGTTGTTCCCACATGTGTATTGGTGATTTCCCTTTGTCCTGAGAGATAATTGAATTGCTCTTCCGGTGTCTCCAGGGCAGAGAGGAGGAAACCATGATGCATTGTGGGGATGTGTTCTGTCTGTATATCCTAGTGCTACGTATCTGTCCTGTGTCACAGTCCTCCTTTTGGTCCCCTAGGGGCGTGTACACCAGATGGGGACCTGCATAAATACGGGCGGGTAGCCCTCAATAAAGTGTTCATGTTTTTCTAACCCTTCAAAACGGAGCCTCGTCTCGTTATTGGAGGGAATTGCTGTGTCACGCTGGGGACTGCTATGCTCTGCATACTCCCTGGAGCTTTAATCTCTTTCTTCTTGTCCCTGATACCCTCTCCTGGAGGAGAGATCTGTCCCACACGGTCCTGAATGCTGGAGGTTCATTCAGGGTGGAAGGAAGATGGCACGGCTCCAGTTAAGCTACGGCGGTTGTGGAGTCTGTGGTGGTTGTGGTGTCCAGTGCGGTGCTTGTGGTCCTCGGCGCAAGCTAGGAAGCGTGCATTAACGGAAGGTGATCCGTTACACACAGTTTCAACGCGCCCAGGGCCACGGCCTCTGCGTGCACCATCAGCATCACGGCCACTTCCCTGTCCTTGCTCGCCTTCTTCATTTTAAATTTGATATATGCTTTAAAGTATGTCACACGTACAGTAGCGTAGGATTTGGAAGTGTATGCGCAAAAAAATGAAAAAAGTTATTTGGGATGTGGAAACGTCACACAGGAGATATCCCGCAGATAATGTCAATGCTGTCACCAGCGGCTAATAAAAAATGACAGGGAATGTCAGAGGTATTTGGGATGAGGAAACGTTAAACAGGAGAGGTACCACCGGTAATGTCACTGTTCAAAGCGTCTACGTAAAAAGTACACTGTATGTCACAGATAAAAATTTTAGGTGCACACATTACACTGGAGATGTTGCACTGGTAATGTCACTATCCGCAGCGGACACCGTCTATTAAAAAAGTACACTGGATGTCAGATATTTTTGGGATGCGCACACTTTACTGAAGAAAATCACAGAAATAAGATAATAATGCACTTAGTAAAATAGATGCAAGCATTATATATGTGTAACATCCCAGGGTATGTCACTAAAATCTCTGTGTCCCTGCTACAAGAATGTCCAGTGTTAATGTATTTCCATCTTATGTAATCTCATTGTGCATTGCCATGTCTATGTCTGTATTTTATATATTTGCTGTAATTTCCATGTACACCAGCAGGTGGCAGCAATATGTAGGCAGTCTACAGGTAGTTTAGTATACCTAGCTGGAATAAACCATTCCAGGTTAGCTTCCCCCCTAACTGAGGAGGAGTGGAATGTCCCCAGATCCTACTTCAGAGTGAGGATAGAAAGTTCTAGGCAGTGTACCAGCCACCCCCTGTTGGGGTAGGCTGTGTGAATAAGAGCTCCCAGAAACAGGGATCCCAACCAAGGATTCAGGCCTAACCTGAGGCCCAAAGCAACCTTCCCAGCCTGAGTTCCTTACCTCAGCTGGATGACAAAGAAAGCAGCCATCTTCAGAACTACTAGATCTCCAGGAAGAAACCACCATTCCCTTCGAGCAGTCCTGTAAGTAACAGATTCCAAATACAAGGAGAAGATAAGTACCTCCATAGCTAGTCAGGCCCAAACAAAGCAAAAGATAGACAGAGCAGAAGACAGATAAGTGCCAGATTCTTAAAGGCATATGTTCAGATGCAGAATATAGATATAATTCCTGCCACATATTGCCATACCTGCTGGGACCCTAGACTATTGCTGTATAACTGTATGGATCTAAAGCTGCATAAGATAACCTCAAGTAAAGACAAGTTGGACCCTATTCTCTGTGTGGAATTCCATCATTCCTCCATTACTCCTATTTACAGCACTCAATTTTGTTGCATGTGAGCCAGGATACAGGAGTCCAGCCGTACCAATGTAGGAGACACCGTTGACACAATACAGAGACAATATTCCCCTCTGGCATTCCTAACCTAGTACATGAGCTATAACATCTTAAAGTGCCCTTTTACAGTACCTGCGCAAGCTGCAACTGGCGTCACGAACTTAGTTACACCTAAATCTGACCCACTGCATAGCAGCCCCAATGACCCAATGTCCTGCTCATTGCATATGGACAAAGTCCTCACTCTGATATGATAATATCTGAGACACTTAGCCAATATATTTTGATCAAAACACATCCACTACCAAGCGCCAAGGTCTTCTCAGGTCAGACGGGTCCTACGCTAAACCTACCTAAGCCAGAGTGAGGACTTTGTCCATATATAATGCTTGCATCTACTTTACTAAGTGCATTATTATCTTATTTCTGTGATTTTCTTCAATAATATGGCCAGGGACATCCGCACATTTATATATCATACCGTGCAGGATGTTTTTATCTTAGTTTTTTCTGTGATTTTTTTGTCTATGTAGTATTTGCTTGAGGGAGTGGCACCTTCAAGTGTGAATGCGCACCTATTTTATCTTGGGAGTAGCATTCCTCTGCACTTTTGCCCTTCCTATCCAATAGAGCACCTTGATTAGGTGGTACATATAGGTGTGCTTGCTCCTCTTCCCATTGGTTGCTTGATGCACATGGAGGTGACTAGGAGCAGCAGACCATATGTGCGGCGTCTGCGCTCCTGAACATAGAAGCCCAATGGCTTATGTAGGTTTAGAGTAGGACCCGCCTGACCTGAGACCACCTTGGCGCTTGGTAGGCGGGCTCAGATGTGTTTTGATCAAAATATATTGGCTAAGTGTCTCAGATATTATCATATCAGAGTGAGGACTTTGTCCATATATAATGTTTGCATCTACTTTACTAAGTGCATTATTATCTTATTTCTGTGATTTTCTTCAATAATATGGCCAGGGACATCCGCACATTTATATATCATACCGTGCAGGATGTTTTTATCTTTGTTTTTTCTGTGATTTTTTTTGTCTATGCGCACATTTTACACTGGAGATGTGGCGCTGATAATTTAACCCCTTAGTGACCAAGCACATTTTTTAAAAATTGCATTCCAAGAGCTAGAACTTTTTTGTTTTTTCATAAATGTACTTGTAGGAGGTCTTATTTTTTGCAGGACAAGTTATAGTTTTTAATACACCATTTTAAGTACATGTAATGATTGATTAAAGCCAGCCGTTTAGCTAAAACCCTCTTTGTTTACGTCAGTAAAAACACGTATGGGTGGTCACTAAGGGGTTAACTGTCTGCTGCGGACACTGTCTATAGAAAAAGTACACTGGATGTCACTGATATTTTAGGGATGCGTACACTTTACACAGGAGATGGGGCGTGGATAATTTAACTGTCCGCAGCGGCCCATTTTGACGCTATTTAGCGCAGGATGCGCTAAAAAGATATCTTGCTGCTGTCACACACACAATAGTACTTAAAAGGACTTTTGAGTCTCTGAAAAGTTTTTGTAATAAAAATCTTCCAATAACACTCCCTACACTGTCTTTCCCTTTCTATGCTCAGCTCTTCCTGACTAAGACTGAGCCGAACACGTGTCATTGGGTGCTTTATAGCACCCGATGATGCGTTCCGGCCAACCAATCACTGTAATGCGAGTAGCCAACATGGCTACAGCATTACAGTGCGTGCCAGTACCTCCCTGCACGTTTATTGGCTGCGTAGCAGGCAAGAAACGTGCGGGCGGGAGACTTGAGCATTGCGCTCGAGCACATGTGGTACTCGGCCGAGTACCGCCATGTGCCAAGCATCGAGATGCTCGAGCCGAACAGGTGTTCGGCCGAGCATGCTCGATCATCACTAGTCCACATCCCTGTACAGGGGTTAAAGGGTAAATACCAGGAGACCTCCAGGACAGTGCCCTTAGGTTTAGCTCAAACGCCAAACCAGTTGAATCTAGGTCACATAATATAACTTATGTACTGTATATACAGTATGACTACTTTTTTCATATGTGTTCAAGACTTTACTCTGGCCAGTGCCCTCTGTCTGATCAAACTAGCACATAACTATCTAAAGGCTCCTCTTTTTTTCATAGTGTAGTGATCTCTGAGAACATAAAAACATTTTTTGGCTTCAGAGTAGAGTTGTATGCTGTTGTTGAGTCAGCAGCTATGGGGTGTATATAGCACAAGAATAATAGTCCCTCAATGGTACTGAATCTGTGTGTTTAAGATTAATACTAACCAATAATTGACACCTCCCCTGCACCTCCTATTCCCCATACACTGTAGAATTGACTTGTTTAAATAGATTGTTTCATTCTATGGTGGCAACTGTCGAGCAGAGAGAAATGCTGACTGTCCATACATAGATATTCTTGTCTATAATAGGGTTTATAAATGTTGCCCTGTGAATTCATTATAGCCTATGTTTGATAGATCATCCTCCTTGTTGGGGTGTTCATTAAGAAATTTTTCTAAGACTGAAAATGCACAAGTCCCAAGGAAGAATATAATGTGTGTGAAAACTGGATACGCAGCAAGTTTGCTAAATGTGACACTATTTATCCAGTGTGTGAGTAATGGAGCAGTCAACGTTTGACTTTCTGCAGTGTGGAGATAAATTGAGGTGATATATTAAGAGTGCTGGGCATGGGAATTGTGAAAAAGGCTATTCAATATGTCTTGGAGGGAACAACTAGCCCAGGGAGATGAGAGGAAGAGAAGGGGTTATATATTACTTCTATTGAAATATACAATCATATTAAAAAGGCCAGAATAGATTTGGCAACAGTAAATGGCCACAGGGACTTCCATTTCTCAGACATTTTCGTTTACAATAATATTACAAGGAGAAATGTGTACTTTTTTGATGAAATGAGATTTATCTTTATATTTAAAGAGAATAAAAAAAAAAAGCTTCTCAAAAGAGTCAGTGTTGGTCAGCTTGGACTTCAAGCCCTATTCTTGTCATTCCTAGGGTTTATCCCAGTGCCCTAGTATTCCATAGATTTCATTGCATAACATGGGCTTTACAACTTTATTTAGGATTATGCAGCTCCAACAAAATTTAAGGGTGGGCTCACACTAGTGTTAGGGATTCCGTTATGGCTTTCCGGTATAACATGGTTATAACGGAAAATAACGGAATCCATAAGACGGAAGGACGGATCTGTTATTCTTCCCATAGTCTTATATTATGATGGAATGCAAAACGGAAGCTTTTAAAAGGTGTTCTGTTTGCTTTTCGTCCTACCGGAATGTTATCGGAAGTCCTTCCTCCCAGCAACGGTTAGGATTTTTAACCACCACTGTTCCCAGAAACCCAGTAGTGATTTTTTTAAAAATTCTGTGTTATGTTTTTCTTGTATTTTAATCTTTAATTTCTAATTACTCTTTTTTTGCTTCTGCTGTAAATGTGATTGCTGCTGTTATGCCAAAATTTCCCCACTGAGGGACAATAAAGGGATTTTCTTCTTCTAATAGAAGTCTATGGGAATCAAAAGGGATCTGTCTGGGTCCCGTTATGCTGCGAATTTCAGACCCCTCCTTGATTTCTAAGTGGGAGTACTTGCAAAATCACAGGGTGTTCAAATACTTCTGTTCCTCACTGCATACTGTGAATAGACTTTATGTTGGATACAGGATCTAACTATTAAGATCTAAGTACAAAACATACTGTGTTGTGACCATTAACCCTACATGGGCCAAATCTAGACATTGCCATTAATCGCTCTGCAGAATCACCTATATGGATTATACTGGATAACATTGCCAAACGCTACTTGCGCACTATACCAGGATTCATACAGTATGCTATATTAATTTATATCAAGTATCTGGAACAATTAGTGGCAATTACAACACAGCAAGCTGATTACTTACTAGGATGGAAGATTCCTTTAGTCATACACTATCAACCACCCTACCACCCACCACCTAAATAAAACACAGGACAACTTCTTGATGGAAAAATGGCCTTAGCGGCCCCATTTATTTAAACAACATATTAACCAATATATATATACCATGTAAAATAATCATCAACACAGAACATAACAAAATACAGGTGATAGGATCCTAGAAGGCAACCAGGCAAGCTGTTAAGTCACTCTCCACACCTCGATTCCTCGTTCCACCTTTCCCATTGGCCGCGGTCACCGACCCAAGGGCACCAAATCCATAAATACCATATACCCCTGCAGGCCCTTTTGCCCAACAGGAGCCCAAACCACCAGCTTGCCGAACTTCCTGAGATGCACACTCCAACTTGTCATGCACCTCTTAAACCTTGCAGTGCCTTCCAGGACCCTCCATTAACATGCCACGAACGAACAGAGGTGACACCTCACCTATGTTCGTCCTGCCACACCCTAAGAGCTGTCTCCAAACTCTCTTGAAGCCCCATGGCCCACCAATCCATTCCAATATCATTGAGATGGACCCTGTCCGCCCTCAAGAACTGAGGCGATGCAGCCTCCAGCTCCCTATGTCGAACTACAAATCTACCTTGGCGCCGAACAAAACGCCCAAATTCCTTATTAAGCTTCGCCCTCGCCTTATTAATCCGATCTACTGAACTAGCGAAGCGCCAAACCCTCCGAGCCACCACTTCAGACCACACCACCAACAAACCTGAGTAATCGCACAACAGCCGCAGCAGATCAAGTTTAATGTCCCGGATCACCTCCCTGGAACGACGAACCCCCAGGTCGTTCCCGCCCACATGCAACACCAAAATATCTGGAGGCCTGTCATACCCAAAGGAAGCATGGAATTCCGGAAGCAACCTATCCCACATGAGCCCCCTCAAACCAATCCAACGCACCTGTAAAACCTCTGGATGGAAGCCCAATTGCCTTCCGTTTGTCCTCACATCGGCCCGCAGAGCACCCCAGTGCACGTAAGAATGTCTGAGGATCCACGCTAGACACCGGTGAAGACATGTCAAGGATGGTGTACAGGAAACAAGACAATGCAATACAATTAATGACTCACTGGATCCACAACTAAGGAACAAAAGGGAGACCCCTACATGAGACCTGCCACTCTCCCTAATTGCTCAGCCTATGCGAACACCCCAAAGGTGGATGGGCGCATATCCACGTACCTCGGCTATCTAATACCTGAAGACCCTACAATAGTGAGGGGACACGACCACCGGCTCCCTACACAAGACATGGAGGGAGTCAGGGTCACCTGAAAATCCAGCAGACAGAAAATCACAAATAAAGGAACAGCACTTATCTTGCAGAGGACTGAGGAATAGAAACAGCATGCACACACACTCCAGGAAGTTGTATAAGCCGCAACCTAATGCATCATGGGGAGGAACTTAAAGGGAAGCAATCAGTCCAACTGCATGACAGCTGAGATAGACTAACGAGATAAGGAACTTAACCAAAACAAAGAAACTCAAGGAGGAGGATCTGGAAAGCTCCTGTCAGAGCTTCTCAACTGTCTGGTTGTGACAGTACCCCTCCCTCTACGAGTGGACTCCGGACACTCAGGGCCCACCTTCTCAGGATGGGACCTATGGAAAGCCCTGATGAGACGAGTGGCCTTAATGTCCGTCACTGGGACCCACATCCTCTCCTCAGGACCATAACCCTCCCAATGAACGAGGTACTGGAGGGAACCGCGGACAAGACGAGAATCCACAATCCTAGAGACCTGAAATTCAAGATTTCCATCAACCATAATCGGAGGAGGAGGCAAAGGCGAGGGTACAATAGGTTGAACATAAGGTTTCAATAAGGACTTATGAAAAACATTATGGATCTTCCAAGTCTGAGGAAGATCAAGACGGTAGGCAACAGGATTGATGACAGACAGGATCTTGTAAGGCCCAATAAACCTAGGACCCAACTTCCAGGAGGGAACCTTCAATTTAATATTCTTGGTAGACAACCACACCAGATCACCAACATTCAGGTCCGGACCAGGCACACGTCTCTTATCTGCCACACGCTTATATCTCTCACTCATGCTCTTTAGATTATCCTGAATCTTTTGCCAAATAGATGACAAAGACGAGGAGAATCTGTCCTCATCAGGTAAACCAGAAGACCCCTCTCCCGAGAAAGTCCCAAACTGCGGATGAAACCCATATGCACCAAAAAATTGTGACTTATCAGAGGACTCCTGACGACGGTTATTTAAAGCAAACTCAGCAAGGGACAAAAAAGAACAACAATCCTCCTGATTCTCCGCCACAAAACAGCGCAGATATGTCTCCAGATTCTGATTGACGCGTTCTGTCTGGCCATTCGACTGCGGGTGGAAAGCAGAAGAGAATGACAACCGAACCCCCAAGCGAGAACAGAAAGCCTTCCAGAATCTGGAAACAAACTGCGTGCCCCTATCAGAGACTATGTCTGAAGGAATACCATGCAATTTGACAATGTGGTCAATAAATGCCTGCGCCAGCGTCTTAGCATTGGGCAAACCAGGAAAAGGGATGAAATGCACCATTTTGCTAAAACGGTCCACCACCACCAGAATCACAGTCTTCCCCGAGGAACGAGGCAAGTCCGTTATGAAGTCCATGGACAGATGTGTCCAAGGACGGGAAGGAATGGGTAAGGGAAGGAGAGGACCTGATGGCCGTGAATGAGGGACTTTGGCACGAGCGCAAGTCTCGCAAGCTGCCACAAAACCCTCAACCGACTTATGAAGCGCAGGCCACCAGAATCTCCGAGCGATGAGATCCAGTGTGGCTCTTGCCCCCGGGTGCCCAGCAAGGACCGTATCGTGGTGTTCCTTAAAAATCTTGTGTCTCAAAGCGAGAGGCACAAACAACCTTCCAGGAGGACAAAGATCAGGAGCCTCTGACTGGGCTGCCTGCACCTCTGCCTCCAATTCAGGAAAAAGAGCAGAGACCACCACACCTTCAGCCAAAATGGGACCCGGGTCTTCAAAATTCCCACCTCCCGGAAAACAACGTGACAGGGCATCTGCCTTCACATTCTTAACCCCAGGGCGGAACGTGACAACAAAATTAAACCTTGAAAAGAACAAAGACCATCTGGCCTGTCTCGGGTTCAGACGCTTGGCTGACTCCAAGTAGGCCAGATTTTTATGGTCAGTAAACACGGTAATAGGGTGTCTGGCTCCCTCTAGCCAATGGCACCATTCCTCAAAAGCCAACTTGATGGCCAACAATTCCCTATCTCCCACATCATAATTTCTCTCTGCGGAGGAGAGTTTCTTCGAGAAAAAGGCACATGGTTGCCATTTGGCAGGAGAGGAACCCTGAGACAAGACCGCACCCACCCCTACCTCAGAAGCATCAACCTCAACTATGAAGGGTAACGAAATATCAGGTTGTACCAGGATGGGAGCGGAAACAAAACTCTCCTTGATATTAGAAAAGGCCTTACGCGCCTCTACCGACCAGGAAGAAAAATCTACCCCCTTTCTGGTCATATCAGTGAGTGGTTTAACAACAGAGGAATAATTCAAAATAAATTTCCTGTAATAATTGGCAAAGCCCAAAAAACGCATCAACGCCTTCTGATTCTCAGGAAGCTCCCACTCAAGCACAGCGTGGACCTTCTCGGGGTCCATGCGAAAACCAGAAGCGGAGAGAAGAAACCCCAGAAATTGAATTTCTGGAACCGCAAACACACATTTTTCCAGTTTCGCGTATAATTTATTCTCCCGCAGGATGAGCAAGACCTGACGTAAATGTTCCTTATGAGTCTTGAAATCAGGAGAAAAAATCAAAATGTCATCCAAATAAACTAATACAAATTTTCCCATTAAATGATAAAAAATGCTGTTCACAAAATGCTGAAAAACGGCTGGGGCATTCATCAACCCAAAAGGCATAACCAAATTCTCAAAATGGCCCTCAGGGGTATTGAAAGCCGTCTTCCATTCGTCTCCTTCTCTGACCCTGACCAGGTTGTATGCCCCTCTTAGGTCTAATTTGGAAAAGACTTTAGCCCCAACAACCTGGTTAAACAGGTCCGGGATCAGAGGAAGCGGATAAGGGTCACGAATAGTGATACTGTTCAGCTCCCTGAAATCCAGACAAGGTCTTAAAGAACCATCTTTTTTCTTAACAAAGAAAAAACCAGCGGCAACAGGTGACTTCGAGGGTTGTATGTGTCCTTTTCTCAGACTCTCAGAGATATAAGCACGCATAGCGACCCTCTCAGGTTGGGAAAGATTGTATAAACGAGATTTAGGCAGCTTGGCGCCTGGGATGAGATTAATAGGGCAATCGTACTCCCTGTGCGGGGGCAAATCCTGAACTCCACTCTCAGAGAAGACATCCGAAAATTCAGAGAGGAAAGGTGGTACAGTCTTAGTAGAAACCTCAGAAACAGATGTCATGAGGCAATTCTCTCTGCAAAAGTCACTCCAACCATTTATTTGCCTCGCTTGCCAATCAATGGTGGGGTTATGTTTAGTGAGCCAGGGTAGCCCCAACACTAGAGGAGTAGGCAAACCGCTAAGGACGAAACATGACACATCCTCAACATGAGCATCACTCACAATTAAACGGATATTGTGAACTATGCCCTTTAATGATTTCTGAGAAAGTGGAGCGGAATCAATAGCAAAAACAGGAATATCCTTTCCCAAAGTGCATACCTGGAAACCATGAGTTATTGCAAATTGATTATCAATGAGATTGACAGCTGCTCCACTATCCACAAAAATCTCACAAAAAATACTCTTGCTCTCTAGCGCCACCCTAGCAGGCAGGACAAAACGGGAACTACAAGCAAACGGAAAACCTTCAATTTCCGCCTCAACCCTGCCAATAGTAACAGACGGAACATTTTTAAAAGATTTTTTCCTTTTTGTTTGTTTATTACTCCCAGAAGACTGCATGAATCTCCTAGAGGGACAAACATTTGCCAAATGATTTATACCTCCACAACAAAAACAAACCCTCCCATGCGGGCTGAATCTTCTATTGTCAGAGGCAATCAACCCCAGCTGCATGGGCTCCTGCTCAGAAGGGGCTGACAGCGACTGAGACCCCTGCGCACAGAAAGAGACCGCTGCACTGTCCCGGGACTGAGTATGACAGGAAGGAGAGATCGCTCCTCTCTCTCTAAGACGCCTGTCAATACGAACGGCCTGAGACATAGCAGAATCCATGGAGGTAGGTCTCTCATGAAAGGCAAATGCATCTTTCAATCCCTCTGAAAGACCATGGCAAAATTGACTTCGGAGTGCAGCATCATTCCAACCAGTATCAGCTGCCCATCTCCGAAATTCTGAGCAGTATATCTCTGCGGATTGTTTACCCTGGCATAACAGACGTAGTCTAGACTCAGCCAGAGCAATACGATCCGGATCATCATATATCTGACCCAGGGCTAAAAAGAATTCATCCACTGAACGGAGGGGCCGTGCCCCCTCCGGCAGCGAAAAGGCCCAGGATTGAGCGTTACCCCTGAGCAGCGATATAATGATCCCCACCCTCCGTTCTTCATCACCAGAGGAATGGGGAAGAAGGCGAAAATGGAGTTTGCAAGCCTCTCTAAAACGCACAAAATACTCACTACCCCCGGAGAACGTATCCGGGAGCGAGATCTTAGGCTCAGAACAAACTCCATGAACGCAAGCTGAACCGGTCACTTGAAACTGAGAAAAAGTCTTACGGATTTCAGCTACCTCCAATGAAAGACCCTGGAAGCGCTCAGCCAAAAGTGAAACCGGATCCATGCTTGAGACGGTTTTGGCGGCTTATAATGTCAGGGATGGTGTACAGGAAACAAGACAATGCAATACAATTAATGACTCACTGGATCCACAACTAAGGAACAAAAGGGAGACCCCTACATGAGACCTGCCACTCTCCCTAATTGCTCAGCCTATGCGAAAACCCCAAAGGTGGATGGGCGCATATCCACGTACCTCGGCTATCTAATACCTGAAGACCCTACAATAGTGAGGGGACACAACCACCGGCTCCCTACACAAGACACGGAGGGAGTCAGGGTCACCTGAAAATCCAGCAGACAGAAAATCACAAATAAAGGAACAGCACTTATCTTGCAGAGGACTGAGGAATAGAAACAGCATGCACATACACTCCAGGAAGTTGTATAAGCCGCAACCTAATGCATCATGGGGAGGAACTTAAAGGGAAGCATTCAGTCCAACTGCATGACAGCTGAGATAGACTAACGAGATGAGGAACTTAACCAAAACAAAGAAACTCAAGGAGGAGGATCTGGAAAGCTCCTGTCAGAGCTTCTCAACTGTCTGGTTGTGACAAGACACTGTGAATAAACAAAATTAGACTTGGCCGAACATAACTATACTGATAACAGAAAATGAACGCACACAATCCTAAAACCCAAACCCTACAACATATGAGGGCGAATGTACGAGCGATAACTCGCCGATTCCCAGCGACCAATCAGCTTAATAGCGTCCTCCCCCAAACCTTATAGCCGCCTCAGTCGCCGCGCCTATCCGAAAAGAATGAGACGCAAATTCTTGCGCCGGATAACCCGCTGCCGCCAAACACCGACGGAATACTGCCACAAACTGAAAACGCGATAACGCCGTACCATCAGAATGCACCAACAACGAACCCTTCATATCCGGCCGCCTACCCAAAAATTCCTCCACACACTTCACCGGACACAGAGCCGACCCACCCAAAGGGCGCAACGAAATACACACCCCCTTGCCAATCTGATCAGTCTTAGACCTGCGCAAGACACACCGCAAACCATCCTCCCCAAAGCATATATCCTCCAGTAATAGACCACCCCCATTAGCCCGACTACTAGACACCAACTCAGATACCCGAAAGGCACCAAAAAAGGCCAACGCAAATGCACTCTGAACAAACAGACCTCATACCCAGACAAACACACCGCACCAGCTTGCTCTGACAATTCCTGCAACTCAGCAAAAGAAACCGGACGACGAGTGTCCTTCCTTACCACACTGCGTCGATACCCTTTCAAAGCCTGGCGCACTAAAAAACTCTTGGATACATCGGGCACTCCCCACAACTGTAACCAAAACCCCACCGCTGCTACCCTTTTGGAAGCTACCGAAAGAGACAAACCCACGCTGAAAGAAAACCCCACAAAGTACACCAACAAAGACAGAAAATCCTTAATAACCTCGCAACCCCCCACCTGATCCATCAACCGCTCCCACTAGGACCGCACAGAAGAATAAGCTGCCCACGTACCACTACTCACGGACCGCCTAATCAGATCTGACGAGACCCCAAGGCCACGCTCCAGAGCCACTGAGGACAAAGCAGACCCCTCCCGTCCGCATTCGGCACCAGTCTGCAAAAATGATCCCACTGGAAACAAGAAAGTGAATCAGCGATTGAGTTATCAACACCCGGTACATGCACAGCCAAAACAAGCCTTTAAACGTAACCCCCTAAGAACTAAGTGGCGCAACAGACGCAAAACCGGGGGGGAGTTAGCCGACTGACTGTTCACTGCTTGCACCACCCCCATATTGTCACTAGAGATGTCCCGAACTATTCGCTGGCGAACAGTTCCCGGCGAACATAGCTTGTTCGCATTCGCCGCAGCGGGCGAACATATGCGATGTTCGGTCCGCCCCCTATACATCATCATTGAGAAAACTTTGACCCTGTACCTCACAGTCAGCAGACACATTCCAGCCAATCAGCATACCCTCCCTCCCAGACCCTCCTACCTCCTATCAAAAAGCATCCATCTTAGATTCATTCTGAAGCTGTAGTGGTTATATTAATCGCATTGCGAATTCAACTTAGAGCTGGGTTCCTAATGGTTGTATTGCTAGAATATAACGATGATTGAGAATATAGTGCTATATTCGTTATATTCGTCAATTCTAGCAATACAACCATTAGGAACTCAGATCTAAGTTGAATTCGCAATGCGATTAATACAGGTTATATTAATCGCATTGCGAATTCAACTTACCACACTCTGCGTCAACTACGTAATTTTCCATGGGAGTTTTGCCATGGATCCCCCTCCGGCATGCCACAGTCCAGGTGTTAGTCCCCTTGAAACAACTTTTTCATCACTATTGTGGCCAGAAAGAGTCCCTGTGGGTTTTAAAATTCGCCTGTCTATTGAAGTCTATGGCGGTTCGCCAGTTCGCGAACATTCGCGGAAATTCGCATTCGCCAACGGAAAATTTTATGTTCGCGACATCTCTAATTGTCACAACAGAAACGCACTTCTTTATTCCTCAACAACTCCCCCAACAATTCAGTCGCCAAAACAATCGGGAACAATTCTAACAATGCCAAATTGCCCAAAAACCCAGCTGCTCTCCACTCCGCTGGCCAGGGACCCGCTCTCCACTGCCCTTGACAAAACGCACCATAACCACCTGACCCCGAAGCATCCGAAAACAGCTCCAAATCAACACTGGAAATGGGCGCTTCAATCCAGACCGAACAACCATTAAACTCCGACAAAAATTGCCTCCACACTTCCAAATCCGCCCGCACCTCAGACGATAACCGCAGAAAGTGAAAAGGTGCCTTCACTCCTGCAGTGGCCAATGCCAAGTGCCTACAAAACACTCGACCCATCGTCAGGATCCTGCAAGCAAAATTTAATTTACCTAGCACAGACTGTACCCGCCGAAGCTGCACTTTCTTGGCCGTACTCAGGAAGACAATCTCACTGTTCAAATCCGCCACCTTGTCCTCAGGTAACCTACATTCCATCGCCACGCTATCAATTAGGATGCCTAAAAACTTCACACACGTAGCCGGACCTTCCATTTTTTCCGGCGCCAACGGCACGCCAAACCATGCCACCACCCGTTCCATTGTACGCAGCAAGACCGAACAAATCCTCGACCCAGCCGGCACTATAAACAAAAAGTCGTCCAAGTAATGCAAAACCGATTTCCACCCCGCCTCCTGCTTTACCACCCATTCCAAAAATGAACTAAACGTCTCAAACAAGGAACACGAAATAGAACACCCCATCGGTAAACAACAATCAACGTAATATTGCCCGTCCCACTTAAAACCAAGCAAATAAAAACTATTCGGATGAAACGTTGCCTCAATATCTGTCTTTGCCAAGAATGCCTCCTGCCCAAAACGACGGACCCAACGCACAGCCGTATCAAATGACGTGTACGACACGGAACATAACTGGTCGCTAACGCCGTCGTTAACCGAACCCCCCGCAGGAAAAGACAGGTTATGAATAAGCCAAAATTTACCGGGCTCTTTCTTCGGAACCAGCCCTAAGGGCGACACCCACAAATCCTGCAAGGGACATTCAGCAAACGGGCCAGCAATCCTCCCTGCGGCAACCTCCTTCCCAATCTTGTCCGCTACCACATCAGGCCGTTGCAGCGTGGACGCCAAATTACGCACCGACTACAGCCCCAACCAAAACGCACAGGATCTTAAAACCGTCCCTAAACCCCGCCCACAACAACTCGGCCGCCTCCCTATTTGGATAAGTCCTTAGAAACGGCCCCATCTCTTCCACCCTCACCGGAGTCACCCCTCTTGTGCGCAGCCTCAAATCCCTTTCCCTTTCCCTGCTTGAAGCACCGCGACAAACTGTGAGTCCCACCGCAGCCTGAGCATTCGTGTTTAAACCGGCAATCGGCGAGGTATTTGCAATAAGCCTCATTGAACTGCCAGCAGCATCCCTTTTTTCCCCCACTAAATGACTGACGCCCCCATCAGCCGCATCCAGAGGCTGATATCTTTGTGATCCCACCTAATACTCGGCCCCACCGCTTTCCTCTGGCGAACCTGCTTGTCGTACCGGAGCCACGCCACCCCCCTATACGTCCTGTACGCCTCCCCGATCGCATCCATATAGCAGAAAAGGGCGGAACAATTTTCCGGCGCCTTCTCGCCCACCACACTCGCTAAAATAGCGAATGCCTGAAGCCAGTTCAAAAATGTACGCGGAATCAGCCGATAACGCCGCTTCTCCTCCTCCTTTCTTCTCTCATCCTGCTTCACCCTGTCCAGATGGAACTTTTCTAGGGGAAGCAGTGAGAAAATCTCCACAAACTCGTCCTTCCAGATTTTCTCCCTGACTTCCGTCTTCAAATGTGCCCCCAACGGCCCTTCAAAACAAACATACACTTTTGCAGCATCTGCCAACCTAACGTCCTCGCCAACCTTACAATTACCACCCTCTCTCACCGCTGCCTCACCAACCGAAGCACCCGCCGTGACAGCCGGCGTGCTCGCCAAACCAACTGAACAAGCCTGCTCCCCCACGCCCGCCGCCATACCGCTGCTGGAGTCGCCCCCGCACCCGATCCCAAACGCGACACCAGAGACAGCAAACCGGACAACAACTCTTGCGCCAACCCCTCAGACCCTTTCCGACCTGGCACCTCACACCCCACCTGATCCCGCCTGACCCCTGCAACTGACTCGTTTGACGCTCACCTGGCTGTCCCCGGGGTAGCCTCCCAGCAGCCGCCAACCTCGCTGAAGCTCCTCCTTGCTGCAATCCACTTGGTGTCAAGGAAGTTGACGGACCAGCACAGTCCTCAAGCCTGTCGTTACCCTCCGAATCCTCCTGGCTAACTTCACCGTCTTCCAAGGCCTGGTCTTCCGGAAAACCCGCGCCACCGTCCACGTGGCCGGGCTGCGACTCCGCCGATTCCCTGACGCTGGGCACTCCGCCAGGCGGCTGCCGCCCCCTCTCTCTCCAGATTTCGTCTTTCCTGGCCGGTCTTTCCTGCTCCATGGCCCGACGGCCGCATCCGACCGAACCTCCGCAGACGCATTCCCAAGCTGCGCAGTATGCGGGGCCAAACCTGCTCCCACCACCAGGGGCCTGTCTCTCAAAGAGCTCTGGCCTGCAATACCAGTATCCGCCACCGGTGTGAGTCCTGGCCCTGCTTCTGCCGGAAGAAGAAGGCTGCCGACCTGATGCTGCAGGCCGCAGCGCCTCCGCTGATGCCTCATGAGGAAAAAGCAGCCCCCGACTTACGATGGGGCCGCACGGTCCACTGCTCTCCCAGAACGACTACTGGACGCCTGAACAGGTAGGTCCCGACCTTCGGCTCGCCCCTGGCCCCGTACATCCAGCGAGGGGACCGCCGCTGCACTCCTCCCCCCCCTGCCGCACACAGGACGAAAGCCGAGGGTTAACCCGACTCTTTCCTGTTGGTGCCCGGCGCTGTGCAGGATTCCTCCCGCTGCGCCGGCCAGGCGTAACTCTTTCGGCCCCAGCAGACACCAGCGGAGGGTCCCTGGTGGGGCTCCTTTAGCGCCGCCGCACCCGGGGGGTCACCCCAGGGCTCAACCGTTCAGGAGGAACGGATCTCCTCGCCCTGGGCCTCTCCGCCACATTAACTTGCGACCCAGCTGGCACCGCCTGCGCCTCCTGCAAACTATTCTGCAGCCATGCAGAACCGTGAAGTTCTGCAGCTGCCCGAACTGCCTCTATCAAAGCATCTAAGGAAGCCATGCCCTCCACTAACCTGACCTCAAACTTCACCTATTCACACTGGACGCTGGTGGGGGGTCCCTCCCCCTCCCCAGGCTATATACAGCCCGCAAATCCCCAGATCCACCCCTTTTCCTCCCCCTTATCCTATCCATCCACAATCCGCTTTTAACCCTTCCTGACTTCAACTTCCCCCTAAGTCAAGCTACACTACACTATGGCTGCGCCCCGCTCCGTTGCACTCATTATTGCCTAAATATTAGGACACAGAGAGATAAAAATTCCTTCCTATACCCAGCAATCTCTATGTACTCAGCGTGAAGCTTTATGTATTCAGCGTTAGTTGAATGTATTCAGCGTGAACTTTTATACTCAGCAAAAGATCCGATGTACAAAGCCGACTTATGCAAAATATTCTTTCTTCTTGCAAAAGTGTTCTATATTTAGTGGGATTGTTTGATACATTTAATACTGTGACAGTAGTATTTTCGAATTTTATATTACCTATTTGTTTTATTTTATTTTTTATGTGTTCAGCAAACATATTATATATCTTATGTGCTCAGCAAATAATTTATGTACCCATCAGAATAATTTTATCTTGTACATTGTGATGGTAATGCACTCTATCTATATCCTTATCCATCAGCATTGTGTCCCACTAGAAACCACATGATTATAAATTGCTTGTGGGTCAAGAATAAGGATACGGATACATATGATATTTGTGTAACTAATCAATTTTTATAAAAGTGTTTTAAATATCACGTTTATAATAATCTGTTTTTGAATAAAGTAATATGTTTATCATATAAAACACCAGGTATAAGAGTGCACTCCTTTTTATAATATTAATCTCTATATACATTCTGTTATTATTTTATCACAAATTATTTAAAGTTGGACAATCTTTTTACCCTGTAAAACTCTATGTTTAAGGGGATGCCTCAGTGCTTAACCACCTCCGGACCGCCTAACGCAGGATCGCGTTCCGGAGGTGGCAGCCCTGCGCACAGTCACGCATATATGCGTCATCTCGCGAGACGCGAGATTTCCTGTGAACGCACGCACACAGGCGCGCGCGCTCACAGGAACGGAAGGTAAGAGAGTTGATCTCCAGCCTGCCAGCGGCGATCGTTCGCTGGCAGGCTGGAGATGTGTTTTTTTTTAACCCTAACAGGTATATTAGACGCTGTTTTGATAACAGCGTCTAATATACCTGCTACCTGGTCCTCTGGTGGTCCCCTTTGTTTGGATCGACCACCAGAGGACACAGGTAGCTCAGTAAAGTCCCACCAAGCACCACTACACTACACTACACCCCCCCCCCCGTCACTTATTAACCCCTTATTAGCCCCTGATCACCCCTGATCACCCCATATAGACTCCCTGATCACCCCCCTGTCATTGATTAGCCCCCTGTCATTGATCAACCCCCTGTAAAGCTCCATTCAGACGTCCGCATGATTTTTACGGATCCACTGATAGATGGATCGGATCCGCAAAACGCATCCGGACGTCTGAATGAAGCCTTACAGGGGCGTGATCAATGACTGTGGTTATCACCCCATATAGACTCCCTGATCACCCCCCTGTCATTGATTACACCCCTGTCATTGATTACCCCCCTGTAAAGCTCCATTCAGACGTCCGCATGATTTTTACGGATCCACTGATAGATGGATCCGATCCGCAAAACGCATCCGGACGTCTGAATGAAGCCTTACAGGGGCATGATCAATGACTGTGGTGATCACCCCATATAGACTCCCTGATCACCCCCCTGTAAAGCTCCATTCAGATGTCCGCATGATTTTTACGGATGCACTGATAGATGGATCCGATCCGCAAAACGCATCCGGACGTCTGAATGAAGCCTTACAGGGGCATGATCAATGACTGTGGTGATCACCCCATATAGACTCCCTGATCACCCCCCTGTAAAGCTCCATTCAGATGTCCGCATGATTTTTACGGATGCACTGATAGATGGATCCGATCCGCAAAACGCATCCGGACGTCTGAATGAAGCCTTACAGGGGCATGATCAATGACTGTGGTGATCACCCCATATAGACTCCCTGATCACCCCCCTGTAAAGCTCCATTCAGATGTCCGCATGATTTTTACGGATGCACTGATAGATGGATCCGATCCGCAAAACGCATCCGGACGTCTGAATGAAGCCTTACAGGGGCATGATCAATGACTGTGGTGATCACCCCATATAGACTCCCTGATCACCCCCCCTGTAAAGCTCCATTCAGATGTCCGCATGATTTTTACGGATGCACTGATAGATGGATCGGATCCGCAAAACGCATCCGGACGTCTGAATGAAGCCTTACAGGGGCGTGATCAATGACTGTGGTGATCACCCCATATAGACTCCCTGATCACCCCCCTGTCATTGATTACCCCCCTGTAAAGCTCCATTCAGACGTCCGCATGATTTTTACGGATCCACTGATAGATGGATCGGATCCGCAAAACGCATCCGGACGTCTGAATGAAGCCTTACAGGGGCGTGATCAATGACTGTGGTGATCACCCCATATAGACTCCCTGATCACCCCCCTGTCATTGATTACCCCCCTGTAAAGCTCCATTCAGACGTCCGCATGATTTTTACGGATCCACTGATAGATGGATCGGATCCGCAAAACGCATCCGGACGTCTGAATGAAGCCTTACAGGGGCGTGATCAATGACTGTGGTGATCACCCCATATAGACTCCCTGATCACCCCCCTGTCATTGATCACCCCCCTGTCATTGATCACCCTCTGTAAGGCTCCATTCAGACATTTTTTTGGCCCAAGTTAGCGGAATATTTTTTTTTTCTTCTTACAAAGTCTCATATTCCACTAACTTGTGTCAAAAAATTAAATCTCACATGAACTCACCATACCCCTCACGGAATCCAAATGCGTAAAATTTTTTAGACATTTATATTCCAGACTTCTTCTCACGCTTTAGGGCCCCTAGAATGCCAGGGCAGTATAAATACCCCACATGTGACCCCATTTCGGAAAGAAGACACCCCCAGGTATTCCGTGAGGGGCATATTGAGTCCATGAAAGATTGAAATTTTTGTCCCAAGTTAGCGGAACGGGAGACTTTGTGAGAAAAAAATTAAAAATATCAATTTCCGCTAACTTGTGCCCAAAAAATTTTTTTTCTATGAACTCGCCATGCCCCTCATTGAATACCTTGGGGTGTCTTCTTTCCAAAATGGGGTCACATGTGGGGTATTTATACTGCCCTGGCATTCTAGGGGCCCCGAAGCGTGAGAAGAAGTCTGGTATCCAAATGTCTAAAAATGCCCTCCTAAAAGGAATTTGGGCACCTTTGCGCATCTAGGCTGCAAAAAAGTGTCACACATCTGGTATCGCCGTACTCAGGAGAAGTTGGGGAATGTGTTTTGGGGTGTCATTTTACATATACCCATGCTGGGTGAGAGAAATATCTTGGTCAAATGCCAACTTTGTATAAAAAAATGGGAAAAGTTGTCTTTTGCCAAGATATTTCTCTCACCCAGCAAGGGTATATGTAAAATGACACCCCAAAACACATTCCCCAACTTCTCCTGAATACGGCGATACCACATGTGTGACACTTTTTTGCAGCCTAGGTGGGCAAAGGGGCCCATATTCCAAAGAGCACCTTTAGGATTTCACAGGTCATTTACCTACTTACCACACATTAGGGCCCCTGGAAAATGCCAGGGCAGTATAACTACCCCACAAGTGACCCCATTTTGGAAAGAAGACACCCCAAGGTATTCCGTGAGGGGCATGGCGAGTTCCTAGAATTTTTTATTTTTTGTCACAAGTTAGTGGAAAATGCTGATTTTTTTTTTTTTCATACAAAGTCTCATATTCCACTAACTTGTGACAAAAAATAAAAACTTCCATGAACTCACTAGGCCCATCAGCGAATACCTTGGGGTGTCTTCTTTCCAAAATGGGGTCACTTGTGGGGTAGTTATACTGCCCTGGCATTCTAGTGGCCCAAATGTGTGGTAAGGAGTTTGAAATCAAATTCTGTAATAAATGACCTGTGAAATCCGAAAGGTGCTCTTTGGAATATGGGCCCCTTTGCCCACCTATGTTGCAAAAAAGTGTCACACATCTGGTATCTCCGTACTCAGGAGAAGGTGGGGAATGTGTTTTGGGGTGTCATTTTACATATACCCCTGCTGGGTGAGAGAAATATCTTGGCAAAAGACAACTTTTCCCATTTTTTTATACAAAGTTGGCATTTGACCAAGATATTTCTCTCACCCAGCATGGGTATATGTAAAAAGACACCCCAAAACACATTCCCCAACTTCTACTGAATACGGAGATACCAGATGTGTGACACTTTTTTGCAGCCTAGGTGGGCAAAGAGGCCCACATTCCAAAGAGCACCTTTCGGATTTCACTGGTCATTTTTTACAGAATTTGATTTCAAACTCCTTACCACACATTTGGGCCCCTAGAATGCCAGGGCAGTATAACTACCCCACAAGTGACCCCATTTTGGAAAGAAGAGACCCCAAGGTATTCGCTGATGGGCATAGTGAGTTCATGGAAGTTTTTATTTTTTGTCACAAGTTAGTGGAATATGAGACTTTGTATGAAAAAAAATAAATAAAAAAAATCATCATTTTCCACTAACTTGTGACAAAAAATAAAAAATTCTAGGAACTTGCCATGCCCCTCACGAAATACCTTGGGGTGTCTTCTTTCCAAAATGGGGTCACTTGTGGGGTAGTTATACTGCCCTGGCATTCTAGGGGCCCAAATGTGTGGTAAGGAGTTTGAAATCAAATTCTGTAAAAAATGACCTGTGAAATCCGAAAGGTGCTCTTTGGAATATGGGCCCCTTTGCCCACCTAGGCTGCAAAAAAGTGTCACACATCTAGTATTGCCGTACTCAGGAGAAGGTGGGGAATGTGTTTTGGGGTGTCTTTTTACATATACCCATGCTGGGTGAGAGAAATATCTTGGCAAAAGACAACTTTTCCCATTTTTTTATACAAAGTTGTCATTTGACCAAGATATTTATCTCACCCAGCATGGGTATATGTAAAAAGACACCCCAAAACACATTCCTCAACTTCTCCTGAATACAGAGATACCAGATGTGTGACACTTTTTTGCAGCCTAGGTGGGCAAAGGGGCCCATATTCCAAAGAGCACCTTTCGGATTTCACTCGTCATTTTTTACAGAATTTGATTTCAAACTCCTTACCACACATTTGGGCCCCTAGAATGCCAGGGCAGTATAACTACCCCACAAGTGACCCCATTTTGGAAAGAAGAGACCCCAAGGTATTTCGTGATGGGCATAGTGAGTTCATAGAAGTTTTTATTTTTTGTCACAAGTTAGTGGAATATGAGACTTTGTAAGGAAAAAAAAAAAAAAAAAAAAAATCATCATTTTCCGCTAACTTGTGACAAAAAATAAAAAGTTCTATGAACTCACTATGCCCATCAGCGAATACCTTAGGGTGTGTA
Source organism: Bufo bufo (assembly GCF_905171765.1). Lineage (NCBI taxonomy): Eukaryota > Metazoa > Chordata > Amphibia > Anura > Bufonidae > Bufo > Bufo bufo. The sequence goes on from NC_053390.1 coordinate 239,971,903, forward strand.
CTTTCCGAAATGGGGTCATTTGTGGGGTGTTTGTACTGTCTGGGCATTGTAGAACCTCAGGAAACATGACAGGTGCTCAGAAAGTCAGAGCTGCTTCAAAAAGCGGAAATTCACATTTTTGTACCATAGTTTGTAAACGCTATAACTTTTACCCAAACCATTTTTTTTTTACCCAAACATTTTTTTTTTATCAAAGACATGTAGAACTATAAATTTAGAGCAAAATTTCTATATGTATCTCGTTTTTTTTTGCAAAATTTTACAACTGAAAGTGAAAAATGTCATTTTTTTGCAAAAAAATCGTTAAATTTCGATTAATAACAAAAAAAGTAAAAATGTCAGCAGCAATGAAATACCACCAAATGAAAGCTCTATTAGTGAGAAGAAAAGGAGGTAAAATTCATTTGGGTGGTAAGTTGCATGACCGAGCAATAAACGGTGAAAGTAGTGTAGGTCAGAAGTGTAAAAAGTGGCCTGGTCTTTCAGGGTGTTTAAGCACTGGGGGCTGAGGTGGTTAATACTGTTGACCATTCCTTAGGATAGACATGGATAAACAGACCAGCAGGTTGCTAGTGAAAAAACTGAGATGAGGCAGATGGATAGGGTTAACTAAAACACAGACATAGCCTAAACTGAAACTGGAAGTGCTGGAATACAAAAGCAGTGCAGGAGAAAACATGGATTTGGAAGTGCGCACACTGTCCCTTTAAGATGCCGGAGGTGAGCGTGCACAAGCCACTCTAAGGAGAAATAGGCTGGAGCACAAGGCAGAACCATGGTGGTAGCAGCATGGTGAGTAGCACAGGTATCATACCTGTAACAGTAGCTGCTGTGTACAGCTGTTCCCCCTGCTTATCGCCGCGGTGATCTGCGGCCGGTGGTTCCCATTCACCGCTGCAGTCCTGGGCTCTGTGTGGTTGCTGTTGTTCTGGGATCTGCTCCACAGTTTGCTCTCAGACCTGGCCACAGCATGCTTGCTGCTTGTTCCTGCAGCACTTCCTTAAGGGCTGGCGTGCGTCACTTCCTGGGCTTTATGGGATTGGTCATGTGACCTCGCTATTCTATCCTATCTCTCCTGCGCATATATAAGGTGCTCAGCCCCCTTCGCAGATGCCTCTGTGTCAATGTCCTTGTGTCCTGCTAAGGTTCCTGTTTTCAGCTTGTGTTCTCGTGTTCCTGATTCGTATCTGTATTCCTGGACTCTGCTACCTGTTATATCCCTACCTGCTTGCCTCGACTCTCCTGTAACTGTGCCGCCTGCCCTGACCTTTTGCCTGTCTGACTACACCTCTGCCTCATCCTTCGGTCCTGCACCTCTGGTACCTTTCTCAGGTACCTCATGGTCTGCCTGGATTAGCTGCCCTGCATGCCTATTCTCCTCAAGAGGTAGCGACCGGGTGTTCCCCTCGGGAAAGTCTATCCCCACCATCAGGGGTACTGTAAAGATCCAAGGGTTCACATAGACAACGCCCTTAGAGGAGGTAGGACACATGGCACAGTGGGTTCACATCCACTGGTTTGTGACAATGCCCTCAGGGAACAGCAGAGTAATGGCAGTCATAGACAGCTGATCTAAAAGCCAGTGTCGTCACATTCATCAGTTAAGTGGCCTAGGTGCAGCTGCAATATCAAGCACAGCTCCTATCCAATGGATGGTGCTGTGATTTTTAAGCTACAAGCACCGCAGCCTCCTGAGGATAGGTCATCAGTATTAAACACTCGGACAGCCACTTTAATGATATAAATTAAAGATGTGTGTAATTTTTTCTATAATCTGGATAGATTTAGTTCATTGTATCCTTTGTTAAGTGCATAGCTTAATCCTTTCTATACAGTGTTTGTTTAATATTTTCATAGTCGACAGTCACTCAATTTCATGTGACAAACAATGACTTCATAGAGTCATTTTAACCTTTTGTTAAAGGGGTTGTCCGGGTTCAGAGCTGAACCCGGACATACCTCCATTTTCACCCAGGCAGCTCCGCTGACTTAAGCATCAGAGCAGTTCATGCTCCGATGCTCTCCTTTGCCCTGCGCTAAATCGCGCAGGGCAAAGGCATTTTTTGGAGATCCGGGGCTCTTCATGGGGCTGCCAGGAAGCCCGGTGACGTCACCGAACATACTGCCGGGCGGAAGTTTCCGCCCGGCAGTGTGTTATTGAAAACAAAAGAGACCTTGCCCTGCGCGATTTAGCGCAGGGTAAGGGAGCGCATCGGAGTATGAGATGCTCCGATGCTAGCCTCAGGGGGGCTGCCTGGGTGAAAATAAGGGTATGTCCGGGTTCAGCTCTGAACCCGGACAACCCCTTTAAGAGTTACTGAACCTGAGGGGCGTGGTCTGGCTGCCTAGGCGGATGGGTGCATAGAGCCTGAGCTCCCGTGTCGGCACTGAACAAAGCGACTAATAGCAAGCTCAGCGATTATCGGAGATACCCTGCTACATACGCAGGAGGAAGAGACCTTCACTAGACATGACGGGCCGAAGAAAGAAAGTGGCCAAACAGCCCAAACTCACGAAATTCTACTCCTCCAGAGATGCCGGAGAAATCCAAGATGGCACCGGCAGTGAAGCGGTCCCTCCTGGAAAGCGCACGGCGAATGCAGACCTGCCGCTGGCTTCCCCCACTACAAACCTGCGGAGATCGTTATCTGATTCAGCGCTCCACTCCCAGCTGGTTCTGGAGGAAGGTGACATAGATACAAACAGGGGACCGGAGAAAACCGCAGGCCTGAATGAAATGCAGGGCCAGGTGAGCCGCGTTCCTCTGTCCAGCAGCGCACTGCGGGAGTTTCCCTCAGGCCACCGGGACATTTTATGGTCTCAGACCAACTTGGGGGCTGAAAATACTCCTTCACAGGGGGCTACTAAGCGGGTCCAAACAACCCCAGATGATGATGGGGAATTAGCGCTGCAAGCATTAAAGGTATCTAATACCGCCCTCACAGACACAACCATGAGGGACATGCTCATTCTACAGCGGCGTTCCATGTTGCTGGACATTAAGTCCATTATAGCTCCTCTGCGCTCGGACATTGATGATCTAGGGCCCGGACGGACCACCTAGAAAACAAGTTTGGAGACTTTGCTGCTTCACATAATGCATTAATCGACGCGCACTCAGAACTAGAGGCAGAGGTCGAAAGCATCAAGGCCAAAATGGCTGACCTTGAAGATAGGAGCAGGCGCAATAATATAAAGCTGAGAGGGATCCCAGAATCGGCGCCCCCCAGAGAAATCCCTGATTATGTGCGGTCTCTTCTGAAAGCGGTGTTACCGGACTGTCATGAAAGGGATCTAGAAATTGACAGGGCGCATCGTGTACCGCGTCCGTGCCATTTGGAAGATTCAGTACCCCGTGATGTGTTAGCCAGGGTGCATTTTTTCAAGATCAAAGAACAGTTGCTGGCATCTGCGAGGAAAAATGGAGGCCTCCCTGCACTATTCCACAAAATTCTACTATTTGCTGATTTGTCTGCAGCTACACTGCGACTGAGGAGAGCCTTTTTACCTGTCATGTCGGCCGTCAGAAGCGCTGAAATATTGTATAGGTGGGGCTTTGCTGTTCGCCTGCTGATCCAACATGGCGGAATCATTCATGCCGTCAAAGCTCTGGAAGAAGGTCTGGAGCTCCTGCAAAGCTGGAATATACCTGTGGCCATTACTGGCAACTCGCCAGGCCCCTGCTAAAGTCCGGAAAGACTGGTCAAGAGTTCGCTGAGTATAGCTTTAACCAAGGCGAGTGGACCTCGCCAGTCAGGTGCTGTACGTTAGCAAGGGTTCTGTCGCCCTAACATCCCTTTGTTGTCCTAGGTTGCAGACGGGACATTTGCCCTACATTTAGTACTGAGCCTTATCAGGCTCATTCCTTGTTAATATGTTATTGCTACCTTACCTCCTATGTTTTTGGGGGTTCCATTCGTTAGTAGTTTATGATATGCCTGTAACTACTAGTGCTGCCTATGCCAGGAAGACACGGGCGCCCTCGCTGGGAGACGGCCTGTGTTTAGTATCTCTCTTATTACCTACTACTATGCAAATGTTGTTTGTTTTGATATACAATGGTAATAACTTTTGCTAGTCTGAATGCCAATGGCTTAAATAGCCCTATGCGTAGATCACACATGTGGAAGGAAGCCAAATTGCTGAAATGTGATATTTTGGGAATACAGGAGACACACGTGCTTCAGAGAGACGCATCTAGATTGAAACATCCGCTGTTTCCCCACATATTTCAGTCACATTTTCATTCTAAAGCCAGGGGGGTCATGTTAGCAATTAAAAACACTGTTGCGTTTACACAGTTCATGCAGACCCTTTGGGGAGATATGTCATTTTGATCTGTACACTAAACAACGGTGTTATTCACGATAGTATCTTTATATGCGCCTAATCAAGGTCAATTGCATTTTCTCCACAAGGTGTTGAAGCAGGTCAGGAAAAAACAACAGGGAAAATTAGTGGTTTGTGGGGATTTTAATTTGACTTCAGACCCATCAGTTGACACCTCCTCGCCCACAACAAGGTACACCCCTAGCTGATACATTCTGGAGAGAGGAACTTTATGACGTGTGGCATATACACCACGCATCTGCTAGACACTATACATTTCATTCTGGAGTTCACAATGTGTACTCCAGACTAGACATGTTTCTCGTGGATAGAGCACTTCTTCCACATGCTCAAGCCTCCTCCCTGGAAACTATCAAGTGGTCTGACCACGCTGCTATCACCTTGTCAATCACAGAAACGGTTAGCTCCCCCCAAACATATATGTGGAGAAGTAGCCCATTCTTATTGTCTGATCCCCAATATAGGGCAAAAATAGAGGCAGATGTGCAGGAGTTCTTCCAGCTAAATAATTCCACACACACAGACCCAGTGACCCTGTGGAACGCCCACAAAGCATAGGTTAGGGGATCCTTTATACAACAGGGGGCAATTAGAAAAAAAACGTATGGAAGCTAAAATGTCAGATATTTTATCCCAATTACAACATGTAGAAACAAATAACAAGGTGAGTCCTTCTCCGCTTTTGTCTGAGGAGATCAGACGCCTCAGACAGGAGCTGAGAGGATATATGCTTTCCTCATTTGAGAAAATGCATAGAAAATCAAAGGCGTCCTACTACTCGCAGGATAATAAGGCGGGAAAGCTGCTGGCATCGAGATTTAAGGCCCGGTGTACAAAAAGCAGAATCCCATACATTCTCCATCCGCATTCACAGGAGAAGGTCTATTCCCCCGCAGATATCGCTAATGGCTTTAAGGCTTATTACGCAGACCTGTATAATTTACGCAATACCCATCCAACTCCAGATGAGCTTAATGACCGAGTCAACCAATATCTCCTATCCCTGTAACTGCCCACATTGAATAGTTCCCAGCTTATAGATCTCAATTCCCCAATTGAGAATGAGGAAGTGGAGGTGGTGATTGCGTCTCTTCCGAGAGACAAGGCACCTGGACCTGACGGCTTTGCTAGCCACTATTATAAGGAGTTTAAGCACATCATCAGCCCTCCTCTAAAAGACTTTTGCCAAACAGCTATGTCCCAAGGATCCTTGCCAGATGAGAATTTACAAGCTCTAATAATAACACTCCCTAAACCGGGCAAAGAACCAGATAGGCCCCAAAATTTTAGACCCATTTCCCTGCTAAACCAGGATGTAAAAATTTATGCGAAACTACTGGCCACCCGTTTAGCTAAAATTCTCCCTTTGATTATCCATGTAGACCAAGCGGGATTCGTCCCAACCCGGCAGACTTATTATAATACAAGACGCCTCTTAGGTATTTTTCACCATGTCCAAAAGAATAAAACTCCTACATTGGCTCTAGCACTAGATGCCGAAAAGGCCTTTGACAGGCTCCGTTGGGCCTTTGCCTTTTCAGTACTTGAAAAAATGGGGATAACAGGGCATATGCTCACAGCCATTAGGGCACTTTATAGCAACCCCACGGGCAGAACATATGTGAACAGAGCCTTGTCGGAGGTTTTTGAACTTACAAATGGGACTCGACAGGGGTGCCCTCTCTCACCCCTTATATTCATAATAGCCATGGAGCCACTAGCCCAAGCGATCAGACAGGACACACGTATAGTAGGGGTTAATATAGGTGGGAGCTCTCACGTCATATCATATGCAGATGACGTGTGTTTGACCCTAGCCAACCCAATGGAGTCTTTGAGGGAGGTTATGGCTCAAATTTCCATCTATGGGGACCTTTCATTTTACCATCTAAATGCCTCAAAGACACAAGCCCTCCCCATTCATATGCCGGAACATCAAGTGGTGACCCTTCACAACACATGGAAGTTTGACTGGAGATAGGATAGCATTAAGTACCTAGGAGTCAATATGTCCCCTTCACAAAACCTGCTATACGCTCAAAATTATGACGCCTTGTTAATATCCACAGAAAAGGAACTCTTAGAATTTGCCAAACATGACACCTCGTGGTTGGGGAAGATTGCTACATTTAAAATGTTCATTCTGCCTAAGTTTTTATACCTATATCACACCCTGCCAATTCCCATCCCAGAAAAGTTTTTTCTCCAAAGCACATTCACTCTTATCTAAATATTTTTGGGACAAAAAACACCCTAGGATAGCCCGAGACATTATGACAAAGGATCGCCGGAAGGGAGGTCTAGCGTTGCCAGATTTGAAAATGTACTATATTACTTCCTTGGTTTCCATGTTAAAGGGTTGGATACAGCCCTCCCAGGATCTGCCCTGGGTCCAACTTGAAGCTTCTCAAGCTGTCCCATACTCTTTAGAGGGACTGTTGAGCTTGCCATTCTGAAAGATACACATTCCCAAAAAGTTAGGCCCAACAGTGTCGGCATCTCTGAAAGCGTGGTCCAAGTATCATGTTTTAGCAAACACAGACACTCCCCCCAAAATTGCATCCCTCCCCTTTTCTGTGCTTCGGACACTACTTCCCCAAACAGATTTGTCACAATGGGCGACAGCAGGCATACATAGTGTGGGGGACTTGTTGATACATGGTGTATTGCAACCATTTCAGTGGATCAGGGACAGATTTTCTATCCCTAGCCGGGAGTTTTTCAAGTATCTTCAGCTCCGACATTTATTGCAGGACCTGCAGCCATCCGGAGTAAAAATTGACAGATTGGCTAAGCTATACCTCACAAGTGCTCTGAAAGGCTTGAAATCCCTTTATAACAACATTCTCCACCTGGGGTCCTTTAAGCGCTCACACTTGATGATGGCGTGGGAGAAGGACATGAATTTGTCTATCTCTGAAAAGGAATGGCTGCAGGCCCTCAGAATGATACACAAATATTTGAAGTGCGTATCCCATGTAGAATCGGCGATTAAAACCGTTTTGAGGTGGTACTATACGCCGGATAAACTGGCACTTATGTATGACGCAGTTTCTGATAGATGTTGGAGAGGATGCGGAGGAAGGGGTACCCTGTATCATATATTATGGCAATGTCCTAAGATCCAATCATATTGGTCAAATTGCAAAGATTTATTGGCCAAAATTGTACCTCATGGGGTGGTTTGGTCACCACGAATGGTCCTGTTACTGATTGGAATAGATGCCCTACCTGTCCGCTTGAGGGCTATACACTGTATCTTCTGTGTAACAGTGAAACTATTACTGTTGCGTAAGTGGAAAACCCAAGATATACCGGATATCTCTGAATTGATAGATACTATTAACACCACATACTCATATGAGAGAATTATAGCTTTGGGGGGGAAGGGTATGATAAGTTCTTCCTAAATTGGAGACCGTGGTCAGGTTCCTCATATAGTACACAATTTTAGGAAAGCATTAGCTGCTTATGGTGTGGCATTAATCTAATTTGCGAGAAAGTGTCATACTGATATCTGGGGGGGACATGTAGAAGATTGGGCAATTGGCCATTGGCTTTGAATTTTCAGACATAGGTAGCCACTTATCTTAACTCAATAATATTTTCGCTGACAGAAGGCATGTATAATTATCTTACAAACGTAAAAACATAAATGCAATAGCACTCTGCAACCAGCACTCTGCCCTGCCTCTATGCTGGATGTTGAATGAGGCATTGGTGTACATTTTGGCCAAAGCGTAATAAGCCACTCACCACGTCAAGGTCGCCTCTATGAGTGGTCCCTAACACTAGTTCCTACCTGTTTATGGGCCATGATAGCCACACAAAGTCCAGGGAGCGCAGCCACAGCATGCACGCCAGGCACACTGCTTTTAACCCCGTCCGGTGCCGTGACAGCTTTCATCGGATCCAAGGATGCAAGTACCAACATGCATGCTGAGCCCACTATATACTTCTCCTGGAGCCAAATGGCCACTGGTAGGCGCTATAAAAGTAGACTCAGTTTTATACTGACTTTAAAACCAGCCTCCAGGGCAGACTAACTGGTCAGGTGTGCATGACTGCTGCATGGAGATCGCCACGCCTTCAATATATACTACAAAGAAAAAATGTGGGGGATTCAGTCAGCACAACCCTGTATGCAGGTGCACATCGCTATGGCGAAATACACATACAAACATAAAAACATAAATGCAATAGCACTCTGCAACCAGCACTCTGCCCTGCCTCTATGCTGGATGTTGAATGAGGCATTGGTGTACATTTTGGCCAAAGCGTAATAAGCCACTCACCACGTCAAGGTCGCCTCTATGAGTGGTCCCTAACACTAGTTCCTACCTGTTTATGGGCCATGATAGCTACACAAAGTCCAGGGAGCGCAGGTACAGCATGCACGCCAGGCACACTCTGCTTTTAACCCCGTCCGGTGCCGTGACAGCTTTCATCGGATCCAGGGATGCAAGTACCAACATGCATGCTGAGCCCACTATATACTTCTCCTGGAGCCAAATGGCCACTGGTAGGCGCTATAAAGTAGACTAAGTTTTATACTGACTTTAAAACCAGCCTCCAGGGCAGACTAACTGGTCAGGTGTGCATGACTGCATGGAGATCGCCACACCTCCAATATATACTACAAAGAAAAAATGTGGGGGATTCAGTCAGCACAACCCTGTATGCAGGTGCACATCGCTATGGCGAAATACACATACAAACGTAAAAACATAAATGCAATAGCACTCTGCAACTAGCACTCTGCCCTGCCTCTATGCTGGATGTTGAATGAGGCATTGGTGTACATTTTGGCCAAAGCGTAATAAGCCACTCACCACGTCAAGGTCACCTCTATGAGTGGTCCCTAACACTAGTTCCTACCTGTTTATGGGCCATGATAGCTACACAAAGTCCAGGGAGCGCAGGTCAGCATGCACGCCAGGCACACGTTGCTTTTAACCCCGTCCAGTGCCGTGACAGCTTTCATCGGATCCAAGGATGCAAGTACCAACATGCATGCTGAGCCCACTATATACTTCTCCTGGAGCCAAATGGCCACTGGTAGGCGGTATAAAAGTAGACTCAGTTTTATACTGACTTTAAAACCAGCCTCCAGGGCAGACTAACTGGTCAGGTGTGCATGACTGCATGGAGATCGCCACGCCTCCAATATATACTACAAAGAAAAAATGTGGGGGATTCAGTCAGCACAACCCTGTATGCAGGTGCACATTGCTATGGCGAAATACACATACAAACGTAAAAACATAAATGCAATAGCACTCTGCAACCAGCACTCTGCCCTGCCTCTATGCTGGATGTTGAATGAGGCATTGGTGAACATTTTGGCCAAAGCGTAATAAGGGTTAAAAGCAGAGTGTGCCTGGCGTGCATGCTGTACCTGCACTCCCTGGACTTTGTGTGGCTATCATGGCCCATAAACAGGTAGGAACTAGTGTTAGGGACCACTCATAGAGGTGACCTTGACGTGGTGAGTGGCTTATTACGCTTTGGCCAAAATGTACACCAATGCCTCATTCAACATCCAGCATAGAGGCAGGGCAGAGTGCTGGTTGCAGAGTACTATTGCATTTATGTTTTTACGTTTGTATGTGTATTTCGCCATAGCGATGTGCACCTGCATACAGGGTTGTGCTGACTGAATCCCCCACATTTTTTCTTTGTAGTATATATTGGAGGTGTGGCGATCTCCATGCAGTCATGCACACCTGATCAGTTAGTCTGCCCTGGAGGCTGGTTTTAAAGTCAGTATAAAACTGGGTCTACTTTTATAGCGCCTACCAGTGGCCATTTGGCTCCAGGAGAAGTATATAGTGGGCTCAGCATGCATGTTGGTACTTGCATCCCTGGATCCGATGAAAGCTGTCACGGCACCGGACGGGGTTAAAAGCAGAGTGTGCCTGGCGTGCATGCTGTACCTGCGCTACCTGGACTTTGTGTGGCTATCATGGCCCATAAACAGGTAGGAACTAGTGTTAGGGACTAGAGTTGAGCGAACACCTGGATGTTCGGGTTCGAGAAGTTCGGCCGAACTTCCCGGAAATGTTCGGGTTCGGGATCCGAACTCGAACCGAACTTCGTCCCGAACCCGAACCCCATTGAAGTCAATGGGGACCCGAACTTTTGGGCACTAAAAAGGCTGTAAAACAGCCCGGGAAAGAGCTAGAGCGCTGCAAAAGGCAGCAACATGTAGGTAAATCCCCTGCAAACAAATGTGGATAGGGAAATGAATTAAAATAAAAATAAAAAAAATAAAAATGAACCAATATCAATTGGACAGAGGTCCCATAGCAGAGAATCTGGCTTCACGTCAGCAGAGAATCAGTCTCTTCATGCCATAGCAAAGAATCTGGCTTCATGTCAGCACAGAATCAGTCTCTTCATGCCATAGCAGAGAATCTGGCTTTTATGTCAGCACAGAATCAGTCTTCATGTCATAGCAGAGAATCAGGCTTTACGTCACCCACCACTGGAACAGGCCACTGTCACACATTTAGGCCCCGGCACTCAGACAGAGGAGAGCGGTCCCGTAACAGAGAATATGGCCTTATGTCAGCGCAGAATCTGTCTTCATGTCATAGCAGAGAATCAGGCTTCACGTCACCCACCACTGGAACAGGCCACTGTCACATATTTAGGCCCAGGCACCCAGGCAGAGGAGAGAGATCGCGTAACAGAGAATCTGGCTTCATGTCAGCACAGAATAAGTCTTCATGTCATAGCAGAGAATCAGGCTTCACGTCACCCACTGTCAGGGATCGAACCGGGAGACTCCGGCATCCTAGGCTGTAGCCTTGCTCACTAGACCACAGAGCTTCCTGGACAGTTTCTGTTACTTTTTTGAACCCCCTCTTTGACCTGAATGTTCCTGCTTTTGGTTTTGACCAATCAGATCTGTGTACGCCCTATTTAAGGAAGACCATGTCACTTCCTCCCTTGCCAGATTATTGAGCTATCTCAGCCTTAGTCTTGCTTCAGCCTCTCAGTATTTTGTCTGCTAACCTGCTCGTGTACCGAACTCTGCCTCCATCGACTACTCTCCTGCCTCATCCTGAATCCTTGCACCTGCCATCTCGTGTACCGAACTCTGCCTCCATTTGACTACTCTCCTGCCTCATCCTGAATCCTTGTACCTGCCATCCCGTGTACCGACCCAGGACTGCCTGACTACTCTCTTGCCTTCCTCGTTCTTCGGCACTCATCTACCACGTGCACCTTATCGGGTCCATTGAGCCACCGCCATTCCTGCATATCTGGATCATTCATCCACTCTGTTTCCGCGCTCCTCTGTTCCTGTGTCGCTGCCATTGGACTCCTTCCCCTCTTCGAGTAACCTCTACAAGCAATTGTGCAGGTAACCTTAACACCCACCACTGGAACAGGCCACTGTCACATATTTAGGCCCAGGCACCCAGGCAGAGGAGAGAGGTCGGGTAACAGAGAATCTGGCCTTATTTCAGCACAGAATCTGTCTTCATGTCATAGCAGAGAATCAGGCTTCACGTCACCCACCACTGGAACAGGCCACTGTCACACATTTAGGCCCCGGCACCCAGACAGAGGAGAGCGGTCCCGTTACAGAGAATCTGGCCTTAAGTCAGCACAATCTGTGTTCATGTCATAGCAGAGAATCAGGCTTCACGTCACCCACCACTGGAACAAGCCACTGTCACACATTTAGGCCCAGGCACCCAGGCAGAGGAGAGAGGTCGCGTAACAGAGAATCTGGCCTTATGTCAGCACAGAATCTGTCTTCATGTCATAGCAGAGAATCAGGCTTCACGTCACCCACCACTGGAACAGGCCACTGTCAAAAATTTAGGCCCCGGCACCCAGACAGAGGAGAGCGGTCCCGTAACAGAGAATCTGGCCTTATGTCAGCACAGAATCTGTCTTCATGTCATAGCAGAGAATCAGGCTTCACGTCACCCACCACTGGAACAGGCCACTGTCACACATTTAGGCCCCGGCACCCAGACAGAGGAGAGCGGTCCCGTAACAGAGAATCTGGCCTTACGTCAGCGCAGAATCTGTCTTCATGTCATAGCAGAGAATCAGGCTTCACGTCACCCACCACTGGAACAGGCCACTGTCACACATTTAGGCCCAGGCACCCAGGCAGAGGAGAGAGGTCGCGTAACAGAGAATCTGGCCTTATGTCAGCACAGAATCTGTCTTCATGCCATAGCAGAGAATCAGGCTTCACGTCACCCACCACTGGAACAGGCCACTGTCACACATTTAGGCCCTGGCACCCAGACACAGGAGAGCGGTCCCGTAACAGAGAATCTGGCCTTATGTCAGCGCAGAATCTGTATTCATGTCATAGCAGAGAATCAGGCTTCACGTCACCCACCACTGGAACAGGCCACTGTCACATATTTAGGCCCAGGCACCCAGGCAGAGGAGAGAGGTCGCGTAACAGAGAATCTGGCTTCATGTCAGCACAGAATAAGTCTTCATGTGATAGCAGAGAATCAGGCTTCACGTCACCCACCACTGGAACAGGCCACTGTCACACATTTAGGCCCAGGCACCCAGGCAGAGGAGAGAGGTCGGGTAACAGAGAATCTGGCCTTATTTCAGCACAGAATCTGTCTTCATGTCATAGCAGAGAATCAGGCTTCACGTCACCCACCACTGGAACAGGCCACTGTCACACATTTAGGCCCCGGCACCCAGACAGAGGAGAGCGGTCCCGTAACAGAGAATCTGGCTTCTATGTCAGCACAGAATCTGTCTTCATGTCATAGCAGAGAATCAGGCTTCACGTCACCCACCACTGGAACAGGCCACTGTCACACATTTAGGCCCAGGCACCCAGGCAGAGGAGAGAGGTCGCGTAACAGAGAATCTGGCTTCATATCAGCACAGAATAAGTCTTCATGTCATAGCAGAGAATCAGGCTTCACGTCACCCACCACTGGAACAGGCCACTGTCACACATTTAGGCCCAGGCACCCAGGCAGAGGAGAGAGGTCACGTAACAGAGAATCTGGCCTTATGTCAGCACAGAATCTGTCTTCATGTCGTAGCAGAGAATCAGGCTTCACGTCACCCACCACTGGAACAGGCCACTGTCACACATTTAGGCCCCGGCACCCAGACAGAGGAGAGCGGTCCCGTAACAGAGAATCTGGCTTTATGTCAGCGCAGAATCTGTATTCATGTCATAGCAGAGAATCAGGCTTCACGTCACCCACCACTGGAACAGGCCACTGTCACACATTTAGGCCCCGGCACCAAGGCAGAGGAGAGAGGTCGCGTAACAGAGAATCTGGCCTTATGTCAGCACAGAATCTGTCTTCATGTCATAGCAGAGAATCAGGCTTCACGTCACCCACCACTGGAACAGGCCACTGTCACACATTTAGGCCCCGGCACCCAGACAGAGGAGAGCGGTCCCGTAACAGAGAATCTGGCCTTATGTCAGCGCAGAATCTGTATTCATGTCATAGCAGAGAATCAGGCTTCACGTCACCCACCACTGGAACAGGCCACTGTCACATATTTAGGCCCCGGCACCCAGGCAGAGGAGAGAGGTCGCGTAACAGAGAATCTGGCTTCATGTCAGCACAGAATCTGTCTTCATGTCATAGCAGAGAATCAGGCTTCACGTCACCCACCACTGGAACAGGCCACTGTCACACATTTGGGCCCCGGCACCCAGACAGAGGAGAGCGGTCCCGTAACAGAGAATCTGGCCTTATGTCAGCACAGAATCTGTCTTCATGTCATAGCAGAGAATCAGGCTTCACGTCACCCACCACTGGAACAGGCCACTGTCACACATTTAGGCCCCGGCACCCAGACAGAGGAGAGGTTCATTCAACTTTGGGTTGCCCCGCAATATATTGGTAAAATGAAATGAAAAATAGTATTGAATGAGGAATTGCCCTGGAGTAGAATAATATATTGTTAAGGGGAGGTAGTTAATATCTAATCTGCACAAGGGATGGACAGGTCCTGTGGGATCCATGCCTGGTTCATTTTTATGAACGTCAGCTTGTCCACATTGGCTGTAGACAGGCGGCTGCGTTTGTCTGTAATGACGCCCCCTGCCGTGCTGAATACACGTTCAGACAAAACGCTGGCCGCCGGGCAGGCCAGCACCTCCAAGGCATAAAAGGCTAGCTCTGGCCACGTGGACAATTTGGAGACCCAGAAGTTGAATGGGGCCGAACCATCAGTCAGTACGTGGAGGGGTGTGCACAGGTACTGTTCCACCATGTTAGTGAAATGTTGCCTCCTGCTAACAGGTTCCGTATCAGGTGGTGGTGCAGTTAGCTGTGGCGTGGTGACAAAACTTTTCCACATCTCTGCCATGCTAACCCTGCCCTCAGAGGAGCTGGCCGTGACACAGCTGCGTTGGCGACCTCTTGCTCCTACTCTGCCTTCGCCTTGGGCTTCCACTGGTTCCCCTGTGACATTTGGGAATGCTCTCAGTAGCGCGTCTACCAACGTGCGCTTGTACTCGCGCATCTTCCTATCACGCTCCAGTGTAGGAAGTAAGGTGGGCACATTGTCTTTGTACCGGGGATCCAGCAGGGTGGCAACCCAGTAGTCCGCACACGTTAAAATGTGGGCAACTTTGCTGTCGTTGCGCAGGCACTGCAGCATGTAGTCGCTCATGTGTGCCAGGCTGCCCAGAGGTAAGGAAAAGCTGTCCTCTGTGGGAGGCGTATCGTCATCGTCCTGTGTTTCCCCCCAGCCACGCACCAGTGATGGGCCCGAGCTGTTTTGGGTGCCACCCCGCTGTGAAGATACTTCATCCTCATCCTCCTCCACCTCCTCCTCTTCCTCATCCTCCTCGTCCTCCAGTAGTGGGCCCTGTCTGGCCACATTTGTACCTGGCCTCTGGTGTTGCAAAAAACCTCCCTCTGAGTCACTTCGAAGAGACTGGCCTGAAAGTGCTAAAAATGACCCCTCTTCCTCCTGGGCCACCTCCTCTTCCATCATCGCCCTATGTGTTTTCTCAAGGAGACATAGAAGTGGTATTGTAACGCTGATAACGGCGTCATCGCCACTGGCCATGTTGGTGGAGTACTCGAAACAGCGCAACAGGGCACACAGGTCTCGTATGGAGGCCCAGTCATTGGTGGTGAAGTGTGTCTGATCCACCGTGCGAGTGACCCGTGCGTGCTGCAGCTGAAACTCCACTATGGCTTGCTGCTGCTCGCACAGTCTGTCCAGCATATGCAAGGTGGAGTTCCACCTGGTGGGTACGTCGCATATGAGGCGGTGAGCGGGAAGGCCGAAGTTACGCTGTAGCGCAGACAGGCGAGCAGCGGCAGGGTGTGAACGCCGGAAGCGCGAACAGACGGCCCGCACTTTATGCAGCAGCTCTGACATGTCGGGGTAGTTGCGAATGAACTTCTGCACCACCAAATTCAGCACATGCGCCAGGCAAGGGATGTGCGTCAAACCGGCTAGTCCCAGAGCTGCAACAAGATTTCGCCCATTATCGCACACCACCAGGCCGTGCTTGAGGCTCACCGGCAGCAACCACTCGTCGGTCTGTTGTTCTATACCCCGCCACAACTCCTGTGCGGTGTGGGGCCTGTCCCCCAAACATATGAGTTTCAGAATGGCCTGCTGACGTTTACCCCGGGCTGTGATGAAGTTGGTGGTGAAGGTGTGTGGCTGACTGGATGAGCAGGTGGAAGAAGAGGAGGAGGAAGCTGAGTAGGAGGAGGAGGAGGAGACAGGAGGCAAAGAATGTTGCCCTGCGATCCTTGGCGGCGGAAGGACTTGCGCCAAACAGCTCTCCGCCTGGGGCCCAGCAGCCACTACATTTACCCAGTGTGCAGTTAGGGAGATATAGCGTCCCTGGCCGTGCTTACTGGTCCACGTATCTGTGGTTAGGTGGACCTTGCCACAGATGGCGTTGCGCAGTGCACACTTGATTTTATCGGACACTTGTTTGTGCAGGGAAGGCACGGCTCTCTTGGAGAAGTAGTGGCGGCTGGGAACAACATACTGTGT
Organism: Bufo bufo; assembly: GCF_905171765.1. Taxonomy (NCBI): domain Eukaryota; kingdom Metazoa; phylum Chordata; class Amphibia; order Anura; family Bufonidae; genus Bufo; species Bufo bufo. Next base: position 239,988,256 of record NC_053390.1, read on the forward strand.
GACAGCAAGCGACATGAGCTGTTTGAAGCTGTGTGTGTCCACCAGGCTAAATGACAGCATTTCATAGGCCAGTAGTTTACAAATGCTGGCATTCAGGGCCAGGGATCGAGGGTGGCTAGTTGGGAATTTACGCTTTCTCTCAAATGTTTGTGAGATGGAGAGCTGAACACTGCCGTGTGACATGGTTGAGATGCTTGGTGACGCAGGTGGTGGTGTTGGTGGTACATCCCCTGTTTGCTGGGCGGCAGGTGCCAACGTTCCTCCAGAGGCAGAGGAAGAGGCCGAGGTGGCGGCAGCAGCAGCAGAAGAGGCCGAGGCGGCGGCAGCAGCAGAAGAGGCCGAGGCGGCAGCAGCAGAAGAGGCAGCAGGGGGAGCCTGAGTGACTTCCTTGTTTTTAAGGTGTTTACTCCACTGCAGTTCATGCTTTACATGCAGGTGCCTGGTCATGCAGGTTGTGCTAAGGTTCAGAACGTTAATGCCTCGCTTCAGGCTCTGATGGCACAGCATGCAAACCACTCGGGTCTTGTCGTCAGCACATTGTTTGAAGAAGTGCCATGCCAGGGAACTCCTTGAAGCTGCCTTTGGGGTGCTCGGTCCCAGATGGCGGCGGTCAGTAGCAGGCGGAGTCTCTTGGCGGCGGGTGTTCTGATTTTGCCCACTGCTCCCTCTTTTGCTACGTTGTTGGCTCGGTCTCACCACTGCCTCTTCCTCCGAACTGTGAAAGTCAGTGGCACGACCTTCATTCCATGTGGGGTCTAGGACCTCATCGTCCCCTGCATCGTCTTCCACCCAGTCTTGATCCCTGACCTCCTGTTCAGTCTGCACACTGCAGAAAGACGCAGCAGTTGGCACCTGTGTTTCGTCATCATCAGAGACGTGCTGAGGTTGTATTCCCATGTCCTCATCATCAGGAATTATAAGTGGTTGTGCGTTAGTGCATTCTATCTCTTCCACCCCTGGTGAAGAGCTAGGTGGATGCCCTTGGAAAAACCCTGGCAGCAGAGTCTTCAAACAGCATAAGAGACTGCTGCATAACTTGAGGCTCAGACAGTTTCCCTGATATGCATGGGGGTGATGTGACAGACTGATGGGCTTGGTTTTCATGCGCCATCTGTGCGCTTTCTGCAGAAGACTGGGTGGGAGATAATGTGAACGTGCTGGATGCACTGTCGGCGACATCCAATTGACTAATGCCTGTACCTGCTCAGGCCTTACCATCCTTAGAACGGCATTGGGCCCCACCAAATATCCCTGTAAATTCTGGCGGCTACTGGGACCTGAGGTAGTTGGTACACTAGGACGTGTGGCTGTGGCAGAACGGCCACGTCCTCTCCCAGCACCAGAGGGTCCACTAACACCACCACGACCATGTCCACGTCCGCGTCCCTTATTAGATGTTTTCCTCATTGTTCCCGTTCACCACAATTTTGAGAATGGCAAATTTGGGAATAGAAATGTGAGACCTGTTTTTTTTTGCACTGTGTGACAGGTTAAGGTTTAATCTCAGAATCAGACTTCTATCTGCACGGTAGCGTGTGTCTTAGGTTTTTCTGAATGACACTATCAGTACCTTCAATGTAAGATATCCTTTTTGGGATAGATTTCAAGTAGGCCTCAAATACCAGAAACTAGTTATTTTGAGAATGGCAAATTTGGGAATAGTTTTTCAACCCAGAACAAAAAGTGTGCTTTTACGGTCACTACAAATAAATTGACCAGCTAAAACAGTACAGATTTGGTTGAATAGAAATGTCAGGTCTATTTTTTAGGCGCTGGGTGACAGGCTCAACTTGCCCCTGATGTAGTATATGGCCAAAAAATAACCACACTGTTGATGGTTAAATGCACTTAGGTGACACAGGCTCAGACTGCACCAGATGCAGTATATGGCCAAAAAATAATCAGACTGTTGATGGTTAAATGCACTTCGGTGACACAGGCTCAGCCTGCAGCTTATGTAGTATATGGCCAAAAAATAACCAGACTGTTGATGGTTAAATGCACTTCGGTGACACAGGCTCAGCCTGCAGCTGATGTAGGATATAGCACAAAATAACCACACTATTGATGGTTAAATACACTTGGTGATAGCTTGTGCTGGCGCACCACAAGTCACAAAATGGCCGCCGATCACCCCAGAAAAAAAGTGATCTAAAAACGCTCTGGGCAGCCTCAAAAAAGTGAGCAAGTCAATATTAGCACTTCAATGATCCACAGCTGCAGATCGATCACAGAATGAAGTCTTTTGGAGGAGTTAATCACTGCCTAATCTCGCCCTAACGTCGCAGCTGCAACCTCTCCCTATGCTTCAATCAGCAGAGTGACGTGCAGCGCAATGTGACCCAAGCTTATATAGAGGCTGGGTCACATGCTGCACTGGCCAATCACAGCCATGCCAATAGTAGGCAAGGCTGTGATGGCCTCTTGGGGCAAGTAGTATGACGCTTGTTGATTGGCTGCTTTGCAGCCTTTCAAAAAGCGCCAAGAAAGCGCCGAACACCGAACACGGACTTTTACTATACAGTTCGGGTTCGCTCATCCCTATTATGGACCACTCATAGAGGCGACCTTGACGTGGTGAGTGGCTTATTACGCTTTCGCCAAAATGTACACCAATGCCTCATTCAACATCCAGCATAGAGGCAGGGCAGAGTGCTGGTTGCAGAGCGCTATTGCATTTATGTTTTAAGTTTGTATGTGTATTTCGCCATAGCGATGTGCACCTGCATACAGGGTTGTGCTGACTGAATCCCCCACATTTTTTCTTTGATGTATAATTATCTGTAATGAATATTGATTTCTGCGAATGAAGAATGTTTCTTTGTTTTACATTATTGTTTGCCAATCGGGAATGCCCGAGGCTTTATGTTCTTTTTATTTTTCTATTGATAAACTCAATAAAAACTATTGAAACAAAAGAGTTACTGAACCTGAGTCATCATCTAGAATTCTCCAAACTGACAAATTACTTATTATTTGGGAAGGAAGCCGAATACTAACAAGCCCATTTTTTCAGGCTGGTGATCAGTAGAGTGCATCAAGGTGCAGTTGAGACCACAGTATACCAAGAAGATGAAAACTGTACAAATACTGGATAGCACATCAAGCTATTAATTTGGCATAATATGGTATGCCAAATCAAATAGCTTTAAATAAAACCTATCCTGACTTTACTTAAAATGAAATAGGTTTCTCACAGCCACGTTATGATAAAGAACACAGCGTTAAATCTACAAAACAAGTATCAGTTGCTGGCGTGCAGCATGATGTGAGCGTGCTGCGGGCTCCGCCCCCCTCCTACCTCTGACCGCCCGACCTCTCTCCCGCCACGCTTTCTTGATGCGGCTGATCGATGTGCGGCGTGGAGTTGGTGCTGGGCCGCTGGGCTGACTGAGGCGCTGCCCCTGTGTGGCTTTTTCTCCCTCCTGCTCCTCTGCCATAACTGATTGATGAGCGGCGTGATGGGCCGCTGGGTTGACTGGAGTGCCGCCTTCTGTGTGTGTGTCTGGATCCTGGAATCGGCGCTCCACCTGGTGCCCTGTGGATTTGACCGGCGGTGGGTTCTCTGCTGATTGAGCGTGGCGTGCTGTGGGAGTGCACTGTGGCCGGCCAGCAATACACAGGAATCTCTAAAGAGCCCCAGGAGGGTGGAGGTGACCGGCTGTGTGCGGTGAGAGTGCACTGCAGCAGGTCTCTGTGCCGTATCCCCTTGGGGAAGCATTAATCCGGCGGTATGGACGAAACCCACCAGCAAGGGGATGAGATAACTGCACTGCTGGAGTGGTGAGCCCCTATGAATATAATCTTCCCGTGTTATCTATAGGACAGCAGAACCCTGAGATACCGAAGAGTGGAACCGCATCCATTGTCTGCAACCTGGAGCCATTTACGGATCGGAATCTATGGACTGACCAAGCTTAGGATGGGCAAGTAGGGTGAAAGTCACCCGGCTGATTGTTCAATATTGCTATTAATATCTAACTAACTTAATAACCACAAAAAAAAAAAGGGTCTTTAACTGCGAAGTTACCGTGGGTAACCCCTTAACAATACTAACAAAGTAACACCTCTGCACGATTATGGAGTACGATTTTACTCTCTGGTTTTAGTTAGAGGGACCCACTATTACATCTAAAGGGACACTCTGAAAGAGTCGTGGAGTCGGGCGGAACTACCGAGACCTAGGCCAGACCGCGCAGTTACCATTATAGATTATTGCGGCCGTCCAAAGGTGTGAATATGGCCCCTAAAGCTCCAAACAGGAAATCTGTGGGCCATACGTCCCCAAAAGGGTCAGAAAATAAAAGCCCTAGACCCAATATAGAGAGGTATTTAAGATCCTCCCCTACAAAAACAAGAGGTACATTGAAACCTAATGCCCGTCAAGAGGAAAAGGAAGAGCCCAGAAAAACCGTAATGCCTTCAGATTATAGTGATAAGGAAGACACGGATACCCGGATCCACTCGCATATGGAAACAATTGAGCAAAAACTGGGGGACATTTTGGACACCTTTAAAATTACTAATCAAACCTTAGGAACACTAACAACTACCGTATGCTCTATGCAAACTGACATCTCTCTCCTCAGGGACGATATGGACAAACTTCGCTTCAGCGTAAATGAAACGAAACAATCCTTAACTGTCACTAAAAATGAAGTCTCCTCAATGGGAAAAAAAAATTGAAAGGATTGATTTAGAGCATAGGGCCCTCAAAGAAAAATTTACCGACTTAGAGGATAGGTCACGTAGGGGGAACATCCGACTGATAGGCTTCCCTGAAGGATCAGAGGGGGACGACCCAGGGGGATTTATACAGAAATGGTTGGGGGACTCCCTGAGCCGAGAGTCCTTTTCATCATTATTTATGGTTGAACGAGCACATAGAGCTCCAAACAAAAGGCCGCCCCCTGGCGCCCCTCCACGCGGCCTTCTTGCTAAAATTCTGTGCTTTAGTGACCGAGAAAAAATATTACGCCGAAAAAGAGAGCTAGGCGATTTGGTGTATAATGGAAATAAAATTTCGATCTACCCTGACTATTCCTTCTCTACCCAGCTTAAAAGAAGGCAATTCGAGGAGATTAAGAAACTTCTTATTAATGCTAATATCAAATATTTGATGCTATTCCCGGCCAAATTAAGAATAGTATATAATGATTCTGTCTCCATCTTCGCAAGCTCTGAGGAGGCTTTTGCTTGGTTGAACGCCAGGGGGATATGCGATATGAACACCTGCTGTGCGGTGCTTGCTCTCCTTCTCTTACTTTTCTTTCCCTTTATGGCCAAATATGAATTATTCATGTAAAAGCCGCCATTTTGTCTTGGGGATTAGGCTGTTTTTTTTTACTGCATATATAGCGGGTAAGAAAGTGTGAGGGATGAGGGGAGGAGAGGGGGGGTTGGGGGTGTGAGGGGGGGGTAGGATGCCTAGGCGATGTGTAAGAGGAGCATGGGTCTTAATTGCCTCGTGCACCATGGGAAGGGGGGGTCGGGGTGGGAAGGGTTGTTTCACTGCTGCGGGATCCAATATAGAGTCAGGAGGAGAGCGGATGGTATGGACCACCCTCCAGTTTAGGGTAAATGGCATGCATTTTGACATGGAATGTCCGCGGACTGGCGGACAAACTTAAGCGGAGGGTGGTCTATGATACCATCTTTAGACATTTACCTGCCATCGTGGGGCTGCTGAAGACCCATTTAACTGCTGAAAGAATGCACTATATGCAAAAGTCCTGGACGCAGTACACTATTCGGCCTATTCGCGGGGAGTAAGTGTCTACATTCACAGAAATGTGGATTACGATCCATATGATCAATGGATCGATAAAGAAGGTAGATTTGTATTTCTATATGGCCGATGGATGGGACTGGTGTGCGTGCTTGCGTTTGTATATATTCCCCCCCCCCCCCCCCTTTCTTCCGAAGTGCTGAGAAAACTTGCGGAATATATTAGTAAATGGGACCCATGTCCCATATTAGTTCAGGGAGATTTCAATGCCGTTATGGATAATAAGGATAGGGTATCTGGGATTAGTGGAGGGGGGAGTGTAAGCGATCAGCCTACAGCACTTAGCAGGATCTGCCAGGAGCTGGGCCTTATAGATGTGTGGCAGTCTCTATATGGAAAAAAAAAGTGCCTTCTCCTGTTTTAGCAGATCCTGCAGGGTCATGTCTAGGATAGATATATCCCTGGCGACCCCAGGACTTTTGGAACGGATACAAGAAATGAAGTATGAGCCACATGGTATATCCGACCATACTCCAATGTTGTTATCAATGGTTGATTTTGCGCAAAAGAGCAGAAAACCTTTCAGGTTAAATCCACACTGGATACATCTGGTTGGGGACCAAGAAAGTATTGGGGAGGATATTTCAGAATTTTTGGCACTAAACTACGGATCCACACATATACATTTTGTGTGGGACTCGCTGAAGGCCATGATAAGAGGGGTATACTGTAAGAGGATTAAAAAAAAGGGCGGAATACGTCAAGACGGAAAAAGAATTGGCAGAGAGGGTTGAGGCTTTGGAGGCAGAGTTGGCCAGACAGAGCAGGGAAAACGTCCGACTATTATTAATAGATGCTAAGAGGGAACATCAGACCTTTTTATACGAAAAAGCGCAACATGAGATCTTTTTTGCAGGACAGCGTGCTTTTTTTGAAAAAGGGAAAATGGGCAGATTGCTGGCATCTGTAGTTGCTAATCAAAAGACCCAAACTCTGATAAAGCTAATTAAGTTACCTTCTGGCGCCTTAACTAATGACTACCCTAATATCAAATCCACCTTTACAGAATACTTTACTAAATTATACCAGTCGGATCTCGGGGTGGAGCCCCGGTTCATTTTTTTTGACAAAGTGGGACGCCCTTGCCTCTCCGACCAAGACTGTACTAAATTAAATTCGCCAATAACTCTTGCAGAATTGGAGGTTACGGTAGATAGTATAAAAAATAATACAGGGCGGGGCCGAGACGGCCTGCCTTTTAAAATACAGTCATGTGAAAAAATTAGGACACCCTTTGAAAGCATGTGGTTTTTTGTAACATTTTTAATAAATGGTTATTTCATCTCCGTTTCAACAATACAGAGAGATTAAAGTAATCCAACTAAACAAAGAAAACTGAAGAAAAGTCTTTTCAAGATCTTCTGTAAATGTCATTCTACAAAAATGCCTATTCTAACTGAGGAAAAAGATAGGACACCCTTGCCCCTAATAGCGAGTGTTACCTCCTTTGGCTGAAATAACTGCAGTGAGACGGTTCTTGTAGCCATCTACCAGTCTTCGACATCGGTCTGAGGAAATTTTACCCCACTCCTCAATGCAGAACTTTTTCAGCTGTGAGATGTTTGAGGGGTTTCTTGCACGTACAGCCCTTTTCAAGTCACCCCACAGCATCTCAATGGGATTCAAATCTGGACTTTGACTTGGCCATTCCAGGACTCTCCATTTCTTCTTTTTCAGCCAATCTTTGGTTGATTTACTAGTATGTTTTGGGTCATTGTCATGTTGCATGGTCCAGTTCCGCTTCAGCTTTAATTTTCTAACTGATGGTCTCACATGTTCTTCAAGCACCTTCTGATACACAGTAGAATTCATCGTGGATTCTATGATGGTGAGCTGACCAGGTCCTGCTGCAGCAAAGCAGCCCCAAACCATGACACTTCCACCTCCATGCTTCACAGTTGGTATGAGGTTCTTTTCTTGGAATGCTGTGTTTGGTTTACGCCAAACATGTCCTCTGCTGTTGTGTCCAAATAATTCAATTTTGGACTCATCTGTCCAAAAAACATTATTCCAGAAGTCCTGGTCTTTGTCAACTTTATCTCTGGCAAATGTCAGTCTGGCCTCGATGTTTCTCTTGGAAAGCAAAGGTTTCCTCCTTGCACACCTCCCATGCAAGTTAAACTTGTACAGTCTCTTTCTGATTGTAGAGGCATGTACTTCTACATCAACAGTAGCCAGAGCCTGCTGTAGTTCTCGAGATGACACTTTAGGGTTTTTTTGAGACCTCTTTTAGCATCTTGCGGTCTGCTCTTGGGGTGAACTTGCTGGGGCGACCAGTCCTGGGCATGTTGGCAGTTGTTTTGAAAGCCCTCCACTTGTAGACTATCTTCCGGACAGTGGAATGGCTGATTTCAAAATCTTTTGAGATCTTTTTAAATCCCTTCCCAGACTCATAGGCTGCTACAATCTTTTTTCTGAAGTCCTCTGACAGCTCTTTTGCTCTCACCATGGTGCTCACTCTCACTTCAACAGTCAGGAGCACACCAAACTAAATGTCTGAGGTTTAAATAGGGCAAGCCTCATTCAACATGCAGAGTAACGATCTACTAATTATGTGCACCTGGTGTGAGATCTGAGCCAATTTAAGAGGGAATACATGTGAGGGTGTCCTATCTTTTTCCTCAGTTAGAATAGGCATTTTTGTAGAATGACATTTACAGAAGATCTTGAAAAGACTTTTCTTCAGTTTTCTTTGTTTAGTTGGATTACTTTAATCTCTCTGTATTGTTGAAACGGAGATGAAATAACCATTTATTAAAAATGTTACAAAAAACCACATGCTTTCAAAGGGTGTCCTAATTTTTTCACATGACTGTATATAGAGTACACCATAAAAAGATATTGCCTCTTCTCCTTCAGATGCTTAATGAATCTTGGAAGAATGGCTCACTCCCTCCCTCCTTGAGGGAGGCCTCCATTTCTCTAATTCAGAAAAAGGATAAAGATAAGACCGAAGTTGGATCTTATCGTCCAATTTCATTACTCAATACCGATTCCAAAATACTCGCCAAACTGCTTGCTAATAGGTTGAGGTGGGTTATACACTGTCTGATCCATCCGGATCAGACGGGGTTTATCCCAAAACGAAATATACAATCTAATATCCGTAGAGCCTTTCTTAACATATATGTCGGGGACGGGGAGGACCGCTCCATTCTGTCTTTGGATGCCAAGAAGGCTTTTGACAGGGTGGAGTGGCCCTTCCTATGGGGAACCCTGACCAGAATGAACTTGGGTGAACATTTCACTAAATGGATACAGCTGCTATACTCTGGATCCACGGCCAGCGTTAAGATAAATGGGATTGATTCAGAACAGTTCCCCCTACAGCGAGGCACCCGTCATGGATGTCCCCTTTCACCTTTGATATTCGCCCTGGTCTTAGAGCCTCTTGCATGCAGAATCAGACAGTCTAAAGAGATCATAGGCTTTGGAGGGAGAGGAGAAGAAGATAAAATTAGTCTGTATGCGGACGACATCCTTGTCTTTTTGAGGCAGGGATGGAAGGGCGTCCAACCCTTGATTAATATTCTGGAAGAATATGGGGCCTTATCAGGCTATAAAGTGAACTGGGATAAGTCTGAACTCCTCCCCCTAGTCCGAACTCCCCCTGATGGAGTATTATGTATTAGGCCACTTGGCCTCACCGACTCTATCCGATATCTGGGTATTAGAATTGGCGCAGATTTGACTAGATATAACCTCTTAAATATAACTCCCATGATTAATAAGGTGAAGGAAAAGATTCGAACTTGGCAGAAGTTGCCTCTGTCACAGGCAGAAAGGATTGCACTGGTAAGGATGGTGGTCCTCCGTATTGCCCTATACCCCTTGATAGCATGTCCTATATGGATTGATGATTCTTTTTTTGGGCTGCTAGATAGATTGCTAAATGAGCTAATCTGGGGGAGGGGAAGGGTCAGGATCAAGCAAGAATATCTTTGTCTCTCTGAGAGGGATGGTGGGCTTTCCCTTCCATTCCTGCAGGGATACTACATTGCAGCTCAGATAAGGTGGTGGGTGGGGCGGGGGGGGGGGAGGTTCACCAGTCTGCAACGCTGCTGAATATCCTGTCAAGGGACTTTTTGGGGCCATATGGAGACATTTTTTCTATTCTGGAGACTGGGCATACGGGAAAATGAAAAAAACAGTGTTTAATCAATGACACGTTAGATAAGGTCTGGAATAAAACTAAAAAGATATTGTGTGTAAGCAGCTCCACACTTTTTACTCCACTTTGGCACAATAACAATTTAAAAGAGTTTAGGTTAATTGAAGATTATAAGTATTGGAAATCACGTGGTATTAACCGTCTAATCCAAATAACATCACATGGAAGTATTATTTTCACGGCTGTATGTGAGCAACAATAGTATACACAGTAAAAGAGCTACTGACCGGACCCAAACTAGGGAGGATAAAGGGTGACCCCTGTCAGACCCTCAAAGCTCTTCCTATGCTGCTAAAGCACATGCCCGGATCCAAATGGCGGAACGAGGCATGCCCACGTACCTAAGACTGATGACCACTGTAACCCCTACAATAGTGGAAGGGGCACGGCCACCGGTGCCCTACTCAGAATATGGAGGGAACCGTGGCCACCTCAGATCCAGTCAGAAAATAATCAGGTACACAACAATGTCTGTACACTTAGCTGAAGGTGTTGCAGCCGCAGAGAAGACGGATCCAAGGACAGCTGGCAATATCCGGAGTGCTTGCTGCAGCAGAACACAGGTCCAGAGAACTGATAGCTACAAGTGAAGATACTAAAGCAAGAGCTACAACTGAAATGAGAACTATAATCCACGCCCTACAATAGGAGGAGGGGTGATATAAAGAGAGGGAAATCAAACGCATGAGGAACAGCTGGGAGGAAGGAAACCAAAAGTAAACAGAGCAGTGAGAACTCCTCCCAGCTCTAGTAGTGACATCATCACAGGGGTGGAGAAACAGAGCTGTGAGAACGTCCCAAAGCTCTGGTAGTGACAGTACCCCCCCCCCTCTACGGGTGGACTCCGGACACCCAGGACCCACCTTCTCAGGATGAGCCCTATGAAATGCCCTGATGAGGTGAGTGGCTTTAATGTCCGACACCGGAACCCACATCCTCTCCTCAGGACCATAACCCTTCCAATGAACGAGGTACTGAAGAGAACCGCGGACAATGCGAGAGTCCACAATTCTGGAAACCTCAAACTCCAGATTGCCATCAACCAAAATCGGAGGAGGAGGCAAAGAGGAGGGTACCGTGGGCTGGACATATGGTTTTAAGAGAGATCTGTGAAATACATTATGTATCTTCCAAACCCGTGGAAGATCAAGACGGAAGGCAACAGGATTGATGACTGACAAGATTTTATAAGGCCCAATAAACTTGGGACCCAATTTCCAGGAGGGAACCTTTAGTTTAATATTTCTTGTAGACAACGACACCAGATCACCTACATTCAGGTCCGGACCAGGCACACGTCTCTTATCAGCCACACGCCTATACCTCTCACTCATCTTTTTAAGATTACTCTGAATCTTTTGCCAAATGGTAGACAAAGACGAGGAAAATCTCTCCTCCTCAGGTAAACCAGAAAGAGCCCCTCCCGAGAATGTCCCAAACTGCGGATGGAACCCATATGCACCAAAGAATGGTGACTTATCAGAAGATTCCTGACGACGGTTGTTCAGAGCAAACTCAGCAAGAGGGAGAAATGAACACCAATCCTCCTGGTTCTCTGCCAGAAAACAGCGCAAATATGTCTCCAGATTATGATTGAGGCGCTCAGTCTGACCATTCGACTGCGGGTGAAAAGCAGAAGAGAAGGACAGCCGAACCCCCAGGCGAGAACAGAAAGCCTTCCAGAACCTGGACACAAACTGCGTGCCTCTATCGGAAACAATATCAGAGGGAATGCCATGCAATTTAACAATATGGTCGACAAAAGCTTGCGCCAACGTTTTAGCATTGGGTAAACCAGGAAAAGGTACGAAATGAGCCATCTTGCTAAAACGGTCCACCACCACCAGGATCACCGACTTCCCCGAGGAACGAGGAAGATCCGTGATAAAGTCCATGGACAGGTGTGTCCAAGGACGGGAAGGTATGGGTAACGGGAGAAGGGAACCTGAAGGCCGTGAACGAGGGACCTTAGCGCAAGCGCACGTCTCACAAGCAGCCACAAAACCCTCCACCGACTTACGAAGAGCTGGCCACCAAAATCTCCGAGCAATGAGATCTACCGTGGCTCTACTCCCGGGGTGACCAGCAAGAACCGTATCATGATGCTCCTTAAAGAGTTTGTGACGTAGCTCAGGAGGCACGAACAACTTCCCAGAAGGACAACGGGCAGGTGCCTCAGTCTGGGCAGCCTGGACCTCGGCCTCCAAATCGGAATATAGAGCAGAAACAACTATCCCCTCCGCCAAAATGGGACCCGGGTCCTCGGAGTTTCCTCCTCCCGGAAAACAGCGAGAGAGAGCATCAGCCTTCACATTTTTTATCCCAGGTCGGAATGTAACAACAAAATTGAATCTGGAGAAGAACAGAGACCATCTGGCCTGTCTCGGATTCATACGCCTGGCCGACTCCAAGTATGCCAAATTCTTATGGTCGGTAAAAACGGTGATAGGGTGCCTGGCCCCCTCCAACCAATGGCGCCATTCCTCGAAAGCCAACTTGATGGCCAACAACTCCCTATCTCCCACATCATAGTTTCTCTCTGCCGGGGAGAGTTTTTTTGAGAAAAAGGCACAGGGTCGCCATTTGGCAGGAGAAGGGCCCTGGGACAAAACCGCACCCACACCCACCTCGGAAGCATCCACCTCAACAATAAAAGGTAAGGAAACATCGGGATGCACCAAGACGGGAGCAGACGCAAAACTCTCTTTAATCTTAGAAAAGGCTGCAAGCGCCTCCTCCGACCAAGAGGAAAAATCCGCCCCCTTTTTTGTCATGTCAGTAAGGGGTTTGACAACAGAGGAATAATTCAAAATGAACTTTCTGTAATAGTTCGCAAAACCCAGAAAGCGCATCAATGCCTTCTGATTCTCAGGAAGCTCCCACTCAAGTACAGCACGGACCTTCTCCGGATCCATGCGAAAACCAGAAGCAGAGAGGAGAAAACCCAGAAATTGAATCTCCGATACCATAAAAAGACATTTCTCCAGCTTGGCGTACAATTTATTTTCCCGCAGAATCTGCAGAACCTGAAAAAGATGATCCTGATGGGTCTGAACATCAGGGGAAAAAATCAAAATATCATCAAGATACACTGAGCGACCACTGAGGAAGGGATTTCATCCCGAAACGCGTATGGTCGGCAGACAGTGTGGGACAAGATAAGGAAGACGCCTATAACTACAAATGAACTTTATGTCTATTTGAAAACCCCGCTTGAAATAAGAGTCACCTGACCTATCCGACTGATACCACGTGGGACGCCACCATCAGGTCCTGAAAGGTCAGAGTATACTCATCTATACGGGGAATCGTCAACCACGCCTCCAAAGGTCTTTGCAGCTTACAGCCAAACAGCCGGACGGCTAACAGGAGTGATTCCTGCGGCTCACTGCCAAGTAACGATTTGACTACTAGGAGTGGTAAAGTAAACCTGCAATCGATATAGTGCTCTCCTACTAACATTAACTGTATCCATCCCATTGGTTATCACCGTATGACCCATCATGGACTGTGTATGACTCATAAGGACAATTGAATACCAACTAATATAGTGGTCCTAATAGGGTATATGTGTATTTTTAGTGTGTTTTATGTCATTTTTATTCATTTTATACAACATGTTGTGAGGTATTAAATAATACTTTCTGAAACCATATTTGCTTTCTGTCTGTACCAACGCCAGATATTGAGTGACGCCAAACCTTTTCACAATTCAACTCACATTCTAACAGCAACAGGGAGTGCTGTGTGGCAGTGCACCTATTCCAGAGTATTATCAGTGAGAGAGCCACCAAACCTTGACTTTATCATCAAGATACACCAACACAAACTTCCCCATTAAATGGTAGAAAATACTATTAACAAAATGCTGAAAGACGGCCGGAGCATTCATCAGGCCGAAAGGCATAACGAGATTCTCGAAATGCCCGTTAGGGGTATTAAAGGCCATTTTCCATTCATCCCCCTCTCTGACCCTGACCAGGTTGTACGCGCCTCTCAAATCCAATTTGGAAAACACCTTGGCCCCAACAATTTGGTTGAAGAGGACCGGGATCAGAGGAAGGGGATAGGGATCGCGAATCGTGATACGGTTCAGCTCCCTAAAATCTATGCAAGGTCTCAGAGAGCCATCTTTTTTTTTAACAAAAAAAAACCCCGCGGCCACAGGTGATTTTGAGGGACGAATATGCCCCTTCTCGAGACTCTCGGAGATATAAGTTCGCATTGCGATTCTTTCCGGTTGTGAGAGATTGTAGAGGCGTGCTTTTGGCAGCTTGGCGCCGGGAATGAGGTTAATGGGACAGTCAAACTCCCGGTGAGGAGGTAGCTCCTGAACACCG